>NW_015115031.1:76674-85227 GCF_001443285.1 Poecilia latipinna
GAGGACCCAAATTTGGGTCCTCTAGCGAATGACACCGACATTACTGTGAAAGTCTGACTGCAAAGTTCCTGGAGAAGGAAAACAGAAAACGTTTATCAAACCTGATGGTTTTCACTGCAGATGCACCGATCAGTTATCAATATCTGTATCGGTCCGATAGCCCATCCATAAGGCTGATCTATTCACTCTAATTCTATGCTTTGAGTGAATATAATAGATGGCAGCGTACCGCCACAATAAAAGCCCCACAGCCTCAGAATTAAGATTATTAAGTGTGTAATATAAAACACATGGCCTGTATTTGTTCAGCATAATCAGTTCAAAACTCATTTTAATACCATGAAGCATTTAATGTAACTTAATTTTGAAAATTCACCACTGTCTGTGTGTTTCCGGTACCGGGCCTCACCGGTTCTGGACAAGAACTTTCAATAAGGGCCCACTGGCTTCTGACCCGTCGTTTGCCGACTGTTTCCCTTGCAGCGCGAAGGTGAAGGATAAGATCCAGCTGATCAACAACATGCTGGATAAAGTGGATGAGATGATCATCGGCGGCGGCATGGCCTTCACTTTCCTCAAAGTTCTCAACAACATGGAGGTCAGCGTCGCTTCCAGAACCAGTTTCTCCTGAAAACCCGACTCCAGTCTGGAGTTTGGAGCAGCAGATTTTATTTCCTGAACTTCAAACCAAAACCTCATCAGGTTTTAATGATTCATTTCCTCTAATTCAAAGCTGACTTTACACATTGAATCATTTTATAACACGTTTCATAAAACATTTATAACATCAGATCATGTTTAGTGTTGGAGAAAATAAAGATTATTTAAATGGGAGCAGCAGTGAAGAAAGTTAAATTATTACAAAGAAATCTCTATTTTAATGCAGAGGCTTAGATAAATATTAATAAAGTTTCATGAAATGAGAATTTCAGGATAAACATTCAGATTTTATCAGCTGGAGCCACAAGTTTACATACGCCTTTCTTGCTTTGATGTCTGCAATTAAATCAGAACAAATTTCATTCTAAACCTTTAATGATCCTCGTTACTTCAGCAGGAAAACGGCCCACGGCCCTGCCGGGTCGGCCGGGCCGTGCCGGGCCCTGCCGGGTTGTGTCTTCAAATTAATTTTTAGTTTATTTTGAAATGTGTTGGATGTGACATCATCATTTTTACCGCATTTTTCAGACTAAAGTGTCACTAAGTATCTGCACTGTAAAACAGAAACCAGTGCAGCGTTGATTTAAAACAACGGCTCCACAAAAACGCGAGTCTGGTTCTGATCCGAGAGTCCAGGTCTGGTTCTGGTCAGAATAAATCCAACGACAGAAGTCCTTCAACTGAGGACAGCAAACTATATCACACATTATGATCTACTAGGATTTTAAACTATTTACTGTATTTATTTTTAGTTGGGTGAGTTTTTTGTTTTTTGGCAGGAATGTCTCAGATCTGGCAACCCGCCTGAAGCATGAAGTCTAAATGTCCTGACCGATAATCCTCCTAAAATATCTAATCTGGCAGAAATCTGAACAAATGTACTGTTATAGAGCAAATAAGTCAGGATTTGACTAGGACAGATTGTATTATTGTTGAGTCTGATGAAACCTCGGTGTGTTTTAGATAATCTGCAGGTCGTGACCTCAGTTCAAACTTTAACAGAATCTGGTTCTTCTATGTAGATTAGAAACGTCCAGATTAGCAGAAAGTTAAGCAACAAAAAGGAACCGTGAAGCAAGACGAGGTTACAGGGTTGGCCGTGTTGCATCATGGGAAATGAGGGCGTAGGTTGGAGCTGATGAGTTTCTGGTTTGGAAAGTTTTGATATTCAAATGTTTGGTAATAAAGTTTAATATAGAGTTTGATTAAAAGCCTAAATATGGAAAACATTGACAGTTGAAGCCTGATATTTAAATATATTATTAAAGTTAAATCTGATTATTTTTAACTGTTAGTTAAAATCACCAAATGTATTTTTTTTTGATAAATGCCAGAAAACTTGGCAGAAACATTTTTAGTTTTTTTTTTTTTCCTTTTGTAGCTTTCTTTGTATTTTGTGTTTTTATCATTTAATTTTGTTTTGAACATGAATATGTTCAAAACAAAATCTTATTGATCTGTTAACTGAAGGGTCGGATTCTGTTAAAGTAAATTTAATTTGAACTGGGGGATTATTTTGATAACTAGTTTTTATTTTCTCAGATCAGTTTCTTAACACAACAGGTCTGCCAGGTCGGGACGCCTCTGGGTTATTTTTACTCTAGAATCTTTATTTGTGCCTCAGATCGGGACGTCTCTGTTCGACGAGGAAGGCGCTGGTATAGTCAAAGACTTGATGGCGAAAGCCGAGAAAAACGGCGTCAGAATCACGCTCCCCGTCGACTTTGTGACCGCCGACAAATTTGACGAGAACGCCGCCACTGGCTCCGCCACCGTCGCTGCCGGCATTCCCGCCGGCTGGATGGTAAGGAGAGGCCTCGGCCTTTGACCTTTGACCTTTGGCCTCGGGTGACCCCCGGCTCCTATGGTCCACAGGGGCTGGACTGCGGCCCGGAGAGTTCCCGGCTGTACGCGGAGGCGGTGGGTCGCGCCAAGCAGATCGTCTGGAACGGGCCGGTCGGCGTCTTCGAGTGGGAAAACTTCGCCAGGGGAACCAAGAGCCTGATGGACAAGGTCGTGGAGGTCACGAGGTCAGGATGCGTCACCATCATCGGTAAGAACCGCCGGGTCGGATTCTGATACCACAGAATATTTGGGAAAAAATTACTTTTCCTTTTAAAACGTTGTAATGCTAAGAGAATTTAGTCGTTCAACAAAAAGTCATATTTCAGAATAAAGTCGTAATTTTAAAATTCCTAAATGAGAAATAAAAAGTTAAGATGCTGAGCTGCAGAACTTTCAACAGAACATTCGTCCGAGTTCCTCAGACGAATCAGATCCTGAAGACTCAGATTTTCTCATTAAAACAATTTTTCTAAAGTTTTTACGACTTTATTCTAATATTCACTTCAAACAGCTAAAACATCGCATTGTTCGGTTTGACTTTAACTTTTGGATTTTCATCAGCTTAGTTCATGAAATGATTTAATTGTTGAAGCAGCTTTTTATCTTAATGTTCATCTTCACATGTTGAGACTGTTCTGCTTCGTTTTAAATTCAATAAATGAATAAAATGTTGCTATTAAAGTGAATAAAATGTGTTTCTGAGGATTTGATCTCTAGTCTGTAAACTTTAGCAGAATAAATAAATGTTTGATAAATGTGTAATAAACAGACAAAGGCATTTCCTCTGACGCTGTTCGCTTTCTGTCCAGGTGGGGGCGACACTGCTACCTGCTGCGCTAAGTGGGACACAGAGGACAAAGTTAGCCACGTTAGCACCGGCGGCGGCGCTAGCCTGGAGCTGCTGGAAGGTGAGCGCCACCAACAGGAAGCAGTCAGCAGCATTTAGGAATTTCAAATTAAAACACAAGCAAATGGGGATTATTATGGGTCAGTAAACACTTATTGTTATTTATTATTATTATTATAGTGGTGAATAAATGTCTCCATATAAACCAACAGCACCACCAGCTGGTCAGTCGGCGCCGTCGGGAGAAAAACAGGAAGTGGAAAGGAAATATTAAATAAACTAAAACAACAAACTGATTATTTTGGTCAAACATTAAAATAAACCAACAAACATTCATTCAAATTATTGAGGAAGTTTAACTAATAATTTTGAAAATTATATAGAACAAAGTGTAGAGTTAGACTGAATAGATCTGACCTGATGGCTCAGGAACTGATACCCAATCTAGAATTTGTTTCTATATCAGGACCGATACGGATATTGATATCAGATCGGTTCAGGTCTAATGTAAACTCTGTAATGTTGATCTGTTCTCAGGTAAAGTCCTGCCTGGTGTGGATGCACTCAGCAGCGCCTAGACGCCTCACTGGAGTGTGTGCGTGCGTGCGTATGTGTGTGTTTGTGTGTGTGTGTGAGAGAAGAGAAGAGAGGTGGACATCTCCTGAAGTGTCATCATGACCCCTGACCCCAACCTGCCATCTGTCCCAGCAGAGCGCTGACCTTTAACCCCGATTAATTTCTAACTTCAGACGTTCTCGGCTGCAAAGCAGCAGTGAGGTTTCTCCTTCCTGAGGAGAAACGGCAGCGGGGATCGGAGTTTACGGTTTCAGTAGAGCTTCTGTGTTAACGTGGCGATCATAGATGTGGCCAACATAGATGTTACTTCCTGTCTGATCTGTTCTAATAAAACCATCTATGTTTAAGAAATAAATCAGTGATCATGTCCTCATTGAGGCCGGGTAGGGTTAGGGTTAGGGTTAGGGTTAGGGCCGTACCCTGGGCCGTGCAAAAAAAAATACAAGCAAGTCAAAATATTAGAGAATAAAGTTACATTACAACTTCTCAGAATATTTTGACTTTATTCTCGTAATTTTATTTCCTTGTTCGGCAGCATTATTCCTCTGTAATATTCTGTTGAAAAACTGAATTTTGTCATCACATTGTTTCCATTAAATAGTTTAAAATCAGGTGAATGAGTTCATTCAGGCGATAAATCATTAAAAACATCATTGCACCACTTCCTGTTTTCTTCTTCCTGGTTTCCAGCAGTAGTAACTTCCTTTTGTTCATGTGACTCATGATGAAAAAAACTCTTTCCACTGCAGTTTAGCATAATATACTAATTTTAATACAGCTGAAAAAAAAACCACTTCATCGTATCATAAAAACATTTTATCCTTTTTCCCTAAAGTTTCCATCAAGCAAAGTTATTTTAATAATTGAAGTTTGTGCATTTATCTAGTCAATGGAAACGCAGCTAATGACTTTAACTCAATAAAAAATCTTTTCTCATTAACCCGGATTAAAGCATAATTATAAAAGACACTTTTAATTCTTTAATTCAAAATTGTCTAAACTTGCAAAAACATTGTGGATGTTTAGTTTATTTCATGCAGAACCTTTCAAAAGCATGAATTTATTTTGAACATCACATTTCTGTGTATTTTATTTAAACGCAGAACGATTCATTTCTATTGTTTGGGTAAAACTTAAAAACGTTTTTTTTTTACACCGACCTGTAAATTGGGATTAGATGGAAATTAGCAGCTCATCTATAATCTGATGTATTTTCATGAAAATGCAACTTGATGTGAAAGCAACATTTTCTCTCAAATCAAACAGAATAAATTTAGTAACAAAGTTGAAACAAATTAATAGATTTATTTGTTCACCGCTAGGGGGCAGCACCTGCTGGTGTATTTACAAACAGAACATTGTAAATGAACCGGACGTTGCGTAATGAACTGTTTGGTCGTGATGCGTTCAGGTGCTCTCCCCGTTTTCGTTCACATAGTCCGGCTCATCTGTCGAAGAAAACAGGCGAGGAATTATCTTCAAACCGAAATGATTCAATAAAACATGCAATATATTTAAACTATTGTTAATAGTTTAATGTCTGTTTTCTGAAAATCAACACATTTTTTGATAAGTCTTTAATTTTGGTAGATGTAAATAACAATAAACATTAAAATAAAGCTGCTTAATTTGGTCTCAACTGTTATTAAAATTCACACTATAATATTTAAATTAGATTTTCTTCTGTTTTATTTGCTATTGTTCACCTTGTCGCAGGTAAACATGGTGATATTTTATTAAATAATTGTTGCTCTTTATTTTCTACCATCTCAAATCTCTGGCTTTACTATTGTAGTTATTTTACGTTTAAATCAGCAGCATGTTGATCTGCAGCTGTTACATTTCTCAGTTCAGTGTCTCTGGTGTAAATTTGCTTTAATAAGCTGCAGATGATTAATTTAAAGACGATAACTAACCGTTGGCTTGCTGCTCCAGGAACTCTGTGTTTTCATAATCGTCATCTGTTTGGAGGAAAAGCGCCGTGAATGAATGAAACAGCTTTCAGCCTTAAAGTTCAGACTGTGTTTTACCTTCTGCTATCGACAGCGACGGGAAGACGTTCCCGTAAACGCCCGGATTCAGCTCCCTGTCTAGAAACACATTTATGTCGAAAATGTTCAGCAGCTCATAATTATTCAGCTGAAATCAGTTGCCATGGAAATATATATGGGGTTCCATTTGTGTCAAAAATAAGTAGAAGTCATATGTGTAGATGTTGTTGGTCTATGTCATTGCTATGTGACTTTGGTTGATGTCTATGGTCTTAGTGCTTTATGGATATGTCGATGTTACATATGTAGGTGATGCAGTGTTAGATATTGCATATGTCTGTCAGTGTTTCCCAACCCTGGTCCTCAAGGCTCACTGACCTGCATATTTTAGATGTTCCCCTGCTTCAATACACCCCATTCAGATGATTGCAATTCAGCAAAACCCTGTTAATCAGCCATGAATTGAAATCATGTTTGCTGAAGCAGAGGAAACACTGGTTGGGAAACACTGGTCTATGTTGCATATGTGTTCGTTGCATATGTACATGTTGCATATGTTATGTCTCTGGCTGCGTCGTGGTTATTACTGTCATCTTGTCAATCCATCTGCAGTAAAGCAGCAAACCCTTAGCAGTTGTGTTTTATGTAACGTCTGTGACTGATTAATGTCGTTGGTCAGTGTTGCTGGTGCCTGTTCTCTTTGTCGTTAAGTGTTGAAGTAGGTCATGTCTGATCAAAGTGTTTATTAGATATTACAAAAATACTGGTCTTTCAATATTAGTGTTTTCAAAATGCTTAAGATTTCTACCTTGTATTTTATTCAGGGTGGGGGCACTGCCAACATGGGCCCTACGTGGGCAAACCCATGTGACCCCACCATGGAAACCGCAGATAAACCCATATGGGTTCCATATTGTCTGCCATCCTTTTCCCCATATGGGGCCCACCTAGGTATGCTGGCTGGGATGCAATATCTAACATATGCATCACCTACATGCAACATCGACATATCCATAAAGCACTAAGACCATAGGCATAAACCAAAGTCACATAGCAACGACATAGACCAACAACATCTACACATGTGACTTCTACTTATTTTTGACACAAATGGAACCCCATAATATGGGGCACTATCGACGCTAAAAGTGAGGCAATTGCTTCCTGTATTTTTATTTTGAATTTGCTGCTGATCTGGAAAACCTGATGTAGTGATATGTCACTGTTAGGCTTCCGTAGCCCGGTGCAGACTGATGAGCATGCGCTGTACATCCAGTAGTTGGATAGTTGCACTAAGAAATAAAGCTGAGTTGTGCATAACGGCTCCACATTGAGTTCTTCATAAAAGACAGTCGTCTATGACAGCTGATAAAATCATGAGGAAGCAAAGTTTAGTGTTTCATTAATGTACTCACCAGGTAAGCCGCTCTTCTCATTTATGTATAAAGCCTCTCCGATAGGCGCTCTGTGAATCAGGAAAACTCTGTTACAGAAATTTTATATATAAAATTCCTAAATTTAAATTATAGTTTTCATCTCTGGAAAGCAGATGTTGCTTTTTTTAAGTGCATTTATGTGACGAGGGGAATTTGTGCTGTAAACAAACTGAATTAATTATTTTAATCTCAGTTAAACTTGTTGTTCTACTCATCCAGGTGTTCAGATCTCAGGTGTCCCTCAGGGCTCCGACCTTTAAATATTTTCCATAAATTTAACATCCACCTCTGCAGTAAACCAACTCCTCATCACTACAACAGACTCGGGTTAAAGTTCTTTGTTCAATTTGAGGATAAATTAGGAGAGAAAATGTTGTAATCCTATAATAAAATCAGTCGAAATGAAACGCTTCCGATTCTGTTCCAACTTTCAATCAACAGATAATGTAGCTTAAGTGAATATTTATTAACTTTTATTTACCTCACTGAGTCAACATGCATTAATACTAGCTGTGATTTTTCTCAGTATAACAGCTACAAGCATCATGTTTAGTTTTTAAATTAACAGTTGATTTAATGAAAACATTTAATTTTGTCTTCCAGTCTGATTACATGATTTCAGCTTGAAGCCAGCAGCTTCTGCTTTTCTTTGTATGATCTTTGATTCAAAACTATTTAAATAAGTGATAAATGATTTAAATTAGTGATTCTCACACGTAGTCGGGTTCCAGGCTGGAGCTGTTGGTTTGCACTGCAGGAAGAAAATCTTTTATATTTCAGATGTTTGCAGGAAGACAAATTAAAATACTCAAACTGTGACTTACAGTCTGTAACATTTTCATAGTCCTGCTCTTCAGTTTGATCTGCAGAACAATAATGAATTAATCAGGACTATATTTCCATAAAAACCCGTTGACAGTGGCGCAGCGGCTTACCGTCTGGCAGCGCAGAGTCCCCAGCAGTTTCTCTGAAAAACAGGCGCAGTTTGTTACATCTCATTATTCAGTCACGAAAATTTGTTCCTAATGAGCTTAAATAAAAAAGTTTCAACTCATCCGATTTGCCAATGTATCCGATTATTTGGAGGCCGCAGGACGTAAAATAACACTAAAGTCTGAACGAGTTTATGACACTAGCAAGCAGGGGCGGATCTAGAAAAATATTTATGGGGTGGCAAGAGGGTGGCAGGGACTTTTTC
>NW_015115031.1:90629-92455 GCF_001443285.1 Poecilia latipinna
AGCAAGGAAAAACTGTGGAAAACTAAGTACAACCCATGATTCAACCGGGTGAGCTGCTTTTTCTTTCAGGGTCAGCATGTCAATAAGGTTTTGGTCTGGACTTTGACTAGACCATGTCAGCACTGAATCTTTTTTCCCCAGAAAGATTTGCTGTTTCCTGTTAACGGTTTGGGTCAAACATCGGCTTGAAACGCGACACTGCGCAGATTATCTGGCGCGGAGGAATACCTGGATCACAGCGGCGCGGAGGGATACCTGCATAGATATAAGAGTAGACCCCGCACTGGCTGCTCTGGCGCAGGACACACGGCGGCCATCTTGGAGAGGACGCCCTCCTACTTGGCCAAACCAAAACAGCAGCAGAAGTTTCAGCATCGCCGGATATTTTTGTTCAGATCGACGGACTATTGACGTGAGATTTCTGGGGATAACGTTTCACAAGTAAGATGGGCATATTACCGTTTATATTTTATGAATAGAATATTACTAAACCTTATTTATGTCCACCGGCAAAATGCCAGCTAATATTAGCTACAGCGCTCGGTACCAGGTTCAGCTATGAANCTAAGGCACTGGGGTCAAGTTTCTCGACACAAGCAAAAGAAGGTTCAATGTCCAAACTTATTGATTGTTCTTGGTGATTTATTTTCCTCTTTCACCAAACAATTACAGAGATCAAACTTTCATTTGTTCTCATGCCATCAATCTTGCTCTGGTAAAAACCATCGGCCCCAAACCCAAATGCCTGCTGGTCCTTCAGGCCCCTAGCTTATAGTGGACTGACCCACATTACTTCCTGTCTAAATTTAGAAAATAAATAAGAAGATAATAAAACAAAAAAAAATAAAATAAAATCAACAATTATCAACCTACAAATAAACTCGGTAAATAATACAATACAAAAAATAGAAATTTAAGAATAAAGTAACAAAATTCAAATGGATAAAGAAAAAATAGCTCCAACAACTTCTATTCCGCCTTTTCCCGCTCTGTATGTCGGTATTACGCAGGACCCGTTGCCATGGCAACCGACAAACAGCTCAACGAGCAGGTAGAGCAGAGATCACCGATCAGGGGAATCAACACCAAAAACAAACATTTCCCAGACAAAAAAGTAACAAAAACACTAAAACAGAACATCCAGTCTGTTACATTATGTTGTCAGGCTTAATGTCTATAATGTGATTATTAATAAGTTTTCGCCTGAACACCGCGGTGGTTGATTAGCTGATTTAAACAGCTGCTCTACTGATGACGTGGTGGGCGGGTTGACCTGTTTAATGCTAACGGAACCAAAACACACCGAACTGCGCAGCACATGTTAATGTTATCAATGTCAATACCAGGCTAACAGTTAGGCTAACTGACCCACTGCTCACTTGTTCAATGTTTTCTTTAAATTAAAACGTTTTCCTCACCAAATCTGAAGCCCTTATTACCATTATCTATGGTTTAATTAAACTGCTAAACATTGCGTCCGTTATTCTGATTCTTTGCGTGATTGTAGTAGTTTCCTGACCACTGATATATTCCTGACTCAATGGACAGCAATGGCGCATGTGTGACTTACGATAAATCACATAATGTCCAAGTCCTGTAATATTTATCCATCAATGCTGCTGCCTCGCGCTCTGTCCTTCTCTCGCACTTCCCGCTACTCAGCAGTAGGTGTCAGGTTACATTGTGTTGCATTCAATGTTGTCGGAAAAACGAGTTTCATGCGCTTAATGTCCGATTGGCCATAACTATTTATTGAATTCATTGTCGCTAGCTGGGGTGGCAACAGGGGTGGCGAGGCTCTCGTTTGGGGTGGCAACTGCCACCCC
>NW_015115032.1:0-2248 GCF_001443285.1 Poecilia latipinna
TTGAGTATGAACAGAAATACTACTACTACTAATAATAATAATAGGAATAACAAGCAGCCATCTGCCATGGGTGACTGATGTTTTGAGAAGACAGAGCAGAATACACAAGAAGAAACAGACGAACTGATGTTGAATTATTTTAGTGTTCATGACAGCTCTGGTTGTTTGAAACTAGAACTGTAAAAAAGATAGCTTTGGATCAGTTGAATTTTATGGACTCCCTGATAGTGAATATCTACAGCTGTCCAGCCTTTAAGAAACAAATGTATGGACTAGGTTTCAGCATGGACAATAATTTTTGGCAATATCCCAGAGATGACGTCACTGGTGTAGGACTGTGGGGGGTGTTTAATTCAGAATCAGTGGTGTATATCACCTTGGACTGTAATCTGCTGGAATAATCATTCGTCTCCCCCTGTAACTTTACATATAGCAGTAGCCAACTGAACATTTATCAGCTGGCTAACCTTTCCAACAGTTTTTTTTTGTTTGTTTTTTGTCATAGCTCAGTTTCAAGGTCAAGTCTTGCTGTTGCGGGGTGTGAAAACTTGTTTCATATAAATAAATTTTCCTTCTCATTTTTCTTCTTTTTTAAGGTGTGGAATCTTCCTGCAATGCCAGGAAGAAGGGAGTTCATTGTTATGGAGCTTTAGGAGGAACAGTGAACCTTCGGATAATGGATAAGGCCTCAACACTATCTATGTTCATTTTTACAAAGAAACGCTCAGAGTTGTTCCGCTGGATGGCCCACAGGATTATAACTCGTACAAAAGACAAAAGATTTAGCTTTTTTCCAAATAATGGAACAGTTAGGATCACTAACCTCAGAAGGCGTGACAGCGGTGCATATAGACTTACTATGTTCAAAAGAGGTAGAAAGAAAATAGGCAGAACTGTGAAGCTGTTTATTGAAGGTAATCCGCTGTTGACCTTCCTACATTTTCTACTTATTTTTATTTTCTTCTCATACATTAACAGAAGTTATAAAAATTTAACATTGTACTTCATGTATAGAACCTGAAACAAAAGCTGTCATGTCTGTTATGTCATGTGGGTTGTATTTTAATTTGCATTTGAATAATATTTCTGTGTTTTCTTTCTCAGCTCCTGTGTCTTCTGTGTGGCTAGTCTCTAAATGTACATCTTCTGGAAAGCAGAGGGTGTTCTGCTTTCCTGAGGCAGGTGACAAACATTTGTGCAAGTGGACTATGAATAAAAAACCTCTGAAAACCGCTAAGTCCTATTTTGGATACGTTGCAACTTGTACCATTCTTCTGGGGCGAAAGAAAAAAGGTCATCTGCGCTGCTCAATCAGGAATCACGTCAGTCATTCATACAAAGAGATGAAGATAACCAGCTGTGGTGAGTACAGCATCATATTAAATTAAACAACTTGATAGTTCATATTTGTCAGCTTTATTTCTAAAAGCTACCCACTTGAGTGAAATTTAATCAAAACCTCTCTGGACCACCAATAGACAATAAAGGAAGGACAAAATTGGAGGAGGAAAGAAAGAAGATTTTGATGTCTTTTAATACTTCATCATGTATCCAGTCTCCAAAAAAGATAGATGGCACTAACAAACCAATTGCCCCAACAAAATTGGTAAGTGAAAAGTTATCAACATCTGGCACAGGTTTTACAGTACTTTAATCATGTAGAATTTTTTGTAAAATTCCAAAATTTATAAGTGGAAAAATTTGCATTGACAGTCTTTTAATATTTCATTGTCTACACAGCCTGCAAAAAAGAAGGACAGGTCTAAGAAACCAGTTGTCCCACCAACATTGGTAAGTGAGAAATTAACAACACTTGTCACAGGTTTTACAGTACTTTAATCATGACCCAATTCTTTAACATTATAAAATTTACAAGTGGAAAGATTTCCTTTGACGGTTTTATAATATTCCTTTGACAACTCAGTCTGCAAAAAAGAAGGACGGGTCTAAAAAAACAGTTGTGAAACCAAAATTGGTAAGTGATAAATTATCAACATCTGTCACAGGTTTTACAGTACTTTAATCATGACCCAATTTTGAAACTATACAAAATTTACAAGTGAAACATTTTCTCATTAACAATATTTCAATATTTCATTGTCTACTCAGCCTGCAAAAAAGAAGGACGGCTCTAAAAAACCAGTTGTGCCACCAAAATTGGTAAGTGAAAAGTTATCAACATCTGCCACAGGTTTTACAATACTTTAATCATGACCCAATTTCTGTAAAATTACAATATTTACAAGTG
>NW_015115032.1:6315-9529 GCF_001443285.1 Poecilia latipinna
TTATTTTGTTTAGATCTGTCTTGTCCCTGTTTTCCTTTAGTTCAGTTCTTAGAGTTTTTAGTTATGTTTATTTCTTATAGTTACTTATTCTTTCTAGTTCAGGGGTGGCAAACCTGCTGCTCTCAAGCTGCATGCGGCTCTTCTATGGATTATGTGCGGCTCTTTGGTTCTGGAATATCCCGCACTCCTTGAAGGCAGCATTGACAATTGCTGAATTTTTTTGAGATACCGCGGCTGGTCCAGCCTATTTAGGGCATTAGCATAATTGTTGTGATCAACTTTGTTTTGAACCGGAGAAATTCTCTTCCTGCCCTCCATCTGAATTTCGCGTCATCCGGGTCACGTGTCTGAAACCCAGCAATATCAGTGCAACATGCAGCGCAGGCTGAGAGATTTTGCTAGGCTAGCGCTTACAAGTCTGCAGTAGTTGTCGGTCCAGGAGGAGAGACTTTAGGTGATAGATGGGACTGAATCATTTAGAATAAAATCTGTTTCCATGGTAGTAGCTTTCCTCAACAGGTTTCTGTATTTCTGGCGGCTGCATTATATCACGTCGGTGCATAACTCAGAGATTTATGGCGCAGAGGTGGAAGTGAAGAACAACCAGCCGCTGCTGCGCAAATAAGATAGAAGCAGGTTCTGGTGCACTGAGCTGAAACCAAACAGGTCTTGTGCGAAATAACGTTCCCCTATGAAAATCTGTTCTTCCTGTGTTGGAAGTGTGCACTGCAGCCAGAGATCCCGATCCGACCATTTTCATGACGTTTCTGAACGATTTGTCTGTAAAACGACTCGCATAATTTTGTCAAAATTATGCGACAAAATTTAGGCTATGTTCACACTGCAGCCTAATTTGTCCCAATTCTGATTTTTTTTTTTTTTGTCAAGTCAGATTTTTTTTGCTATGGTCGTTCACACTTCCAAATATATGCGGCCTGTATGTGTTCTCTAGTGTGAACTGCAAGCGACTTGAAAATGTCATGAACGCGCAGTAGCGTGTGCAATAACGTCACACATAGAGAGCGTGCTCACTGTTTGTGGAAGTAAACATGGATGCGAACGGTGGAGCATAGCTTACAATTTTGAAGTTGTTGACTGACCGGAGCCAGCACTTTAACAACTTAATCCTCATCACAGTCCGTCATGGTTGTTGTTTTTCTTCACGCTTGCACGTATCAGGACGCAGAATAGTGACGTTTGTCAAATATCAATGAGTTCAGGTCAGATGAATGTGATCTGGACGTTAGGTCGCATTTGAATTGGATACATGTTGGATATCCAAGTGGCCTGCGTCGCATTCGAAAAGAATTCGACCTGTGTTGTTCAGATTGTGGAATCATTGGCGTCATCATTTATTTGTGACTCAGTGAATAATATTATGTGTCATGTTTATTTTTATTTTTCTCTTATTTTGCTTTTAGTTTAATTGACAGCTGCAGTTAAAAAAACTAACCATAACAAAACTCTAAAATAAATAAATAAATAAACCTAGTCTTCTGTGGGGTTCTTCATTACACAGCCCTCTAGGGCACATGGGGGAAATTTTTTTCTTTTCTGTTCTCTCACAAATGTTTTGCATTCCCATGCAATATGCTTACTGCAATATTTCAAATGTTTACACATTTAATAAAGACCCTCAGTGTTTATTCTTAGCTCTTTGGTGCAAAATACTGATTGAAAATCGATTTATTCACTGCATGTTTCTGTCTGTTTGTGTAAGGTTGAGATGGAACCATACATGAAAACATCCCTTTAAACCATTGAAACAACCAACACAAAACTGTCAGATGACATATTACCCCGTGATAATAACTCAGCAATAGTTTGTATGTATCTTTTCTTTCTTTCTCATTTCTGGAAAGTTTCTGTTTATATCATAGGTTTGTGGTGTATTTCTAACCTAAAGAAAAATATATAAAACTTCAGATATTTCACAACGAGATATTAACATACATGGAAAAACCTCATGAAAGCCTTGTATTATAGCAGAAAGTAGGATGGTCACCATAAGAAAGGCTTACTGTATTCAATTATGCTGCATGAACTGATCAGTTGTCCCCATAGGGCAGGGGTCGGGAACCTATGGCTCGTGAGCCAGGTGTGGCTCTTTTGATGATCTGGCTAAAAATCTGGCTCACAGAGTTTGGCATAGATTATGGCACAGGGGGGCATGGGGACAACTATCTACTATCTACATCTGTAGTTGCACTTTCAGAGGTGGAGGTTGAGGGCGTGGTGAGAATGATTTATAATTGTGAACAAAGAATTATGTGCGGCGTTTACATCTCAACACGCTGCCCAGCATGTGGCTCTGTCTTCCCTGTACAGTTCATGAATGTGTTCCCGGTTGGCCGGTGCATTAAGGTTTAACGAACCACCGCTAACCTCATCATGCAGGTTAGCCCAGTGAGGAGCTTTCGTGCTCGCCTCATAGTCACGCATCACGCTGGTTTTATATTATTTCCATTATTGTTTTTCCGGTTACCTAACCTTAACCCAAACTATATCAAATGCTTTGCCCACTTAGTCAGCCAGAATTAATGCGCACGGCCGCGTGGAGATCTGAAAAACCTCGTCCTTTAAGACCTCAGCAACCAAAACATTTTCTGTGGCAGTTATTAAAAACTCATCAGACATGAAATGGAAGAGCTACTAAAGCAACATTAGCAGCATTAAATTAAATCTCCTGTTGCACATCTCTGCACACAGTGCAGCAGATTTAACTCATCATGCAGGGCCGGTCCAAGGCTGCATGAGGCCTGGAGCAGAATCTGAGTCAGGAGCCCCTCTTTCTGCTAAAAACATCAGCACCACTAACAACTTCTGTGTTGGATTTAGTGAACTCTGGGAGAGGGGGAGTAGTTTAACTGGACAACCTAAAAACAATCAGTTATAAATGCAGTTTACTAATTTGTATTTGTGAACAAACAGAGTTCAAACTCTAAGATTAAACTCACAGCATCAGATTGTTGCTATGGTAACAAAACAATCTAACTATGAATATTGTTCTTTGAACTTTTACTTGAGATTCTCATTCTCAACACTATGAATATTGTTCTTTGAACTTTTACAAAGTAAACTAGCTCCTTAAAATCTTACATTTAAATGTTAAACAATTTAAAGTATTTTAATTTATGCTGAAAGCATTAAATCAAATTTAACGCCATTGATAATCTCAATAAACAAATGTTACATTCATGTATCTGTGGTCTGT
>NW_015115032.1:12331-17516 GCF_001443285.1 Poecilia latipinna
TCAGGAGCCCCTCTTTCTGCTAAAAACATCAGCACCACTAACAACTTCTGTGTTGGATTTAGTGAACTCTGGGAGAGGGGGAGTAGTTTAACTGGACAACCTAAAAACAATCAGTTATAAATGCAGTTTACTAATTTGTATTTGTGAACAAACAGAGATTAAACTCACAGCATCAGATTGTAGCTATAGTAAAAAATACAATCTAACTATAAATATTGTTCTTTGAACTTTTACAAAGTAAACTTGCCAGCTCCTTAAAATCTTACATTTAAATGTTAAACAATTGAAATTCTTTGAATTTATGTATACTGAAACCATCAAATCCCCATCAATCATCAAATCAGTCAAATCTATTTTAGACTTAGTTGATTACAGTGATTACAATTATAATTGTATGTTCTTGCTCTGTCTTTTATCTACATGTTCACTGCTGCATGGCTACATAGCCAAAGCATGTAAGACTGGCACCAGTCACACACAGTGTTGGATAAACTGATAGCAACAGGTCAACATCCCTTATAGAGGGTGCAGAACAGGGCATAGATAAAAGCATAAGGTGCACTCCTTCCTTCTTTAGCCAAGACCGTGAAATAGCTTTTTTGCTTGCAATTAATAGAATTTTAAAAAGATACTCATCCTTTTTTTGAAACAATTCTCCAGATATCAGCCCCAGCAGAAAAATTCTGGGGCCTTTGGGGATGACATACCCCAAAATTATCCCGGTAGTCTGACAGATTCCATCCCAGTAAGGTGCCAACTTTGGGCAGAACAAAAATACATGAGTGATTGACATTCTTATGACTACTAGTAATTTGAGGTGTAATAAAGTATCTAATTAAGCACTTTCATCCGAATTCCTTCCATCTTTTAGAACTGGTAGATGTCTGTTGTATCACACGTTGAAAGCCAATCACCAAATGGGAGAGGGAATTTTACTCCCAATTCCCTCTCCCATTTTGACTTAATATTTAAGGTGTTATTTCCATTATGTTTCTGCAACCCCTTATATAGTTTTCAACTATATTATATTTAGTCTTCAACTATACGATTCCCATTTTCGTCCGTAACTATTTTACCTCCCATCCTGCCTAAGAATGTAGTTATTTGTTAAGGTTGAGTGAGTGAATAGAACTCAGGTTTGGTCTCACCTGGAAAAAGATCTCGGGGTTATGCAGGCTAAAACACGACAGACTTAAATGATCAAAATAGGGTCATACTTTTCTTAGATTTTTACAAAGCATTCCATTCTGTTGAACATTTATCTTTTAATCACTTACTCATTTAGGATTTGGAGAAAAAATCTGGAATTTTATTAAGATGCCCCAAGTCATGGAAAAGGTAAGAGATTCAACATTCAGGAATCTGTCAAGGTTATGGAAGTTCATCACAATAATTTATAATGGTTGTCCATTCTATTAAAAACACAGTAGAATAGCTGGAATCGATGTGATGGACAAGCCTATAATAAGTCAGTTGGCGAATTATATAATCCTCTTCTTGAAAAGTGAAGATCAAATCTCTAACTCTTCCAATAATAATCTGTTTTCTAAGGCTTGTGGACTTTAACTGAACTTAAATAAATGTGATCTATTTTTCCAGGAGACCATCCACCATCACTATTCAACATAAAAGTAATTAAAAAAAAGGCTAAATACTTGGGAGTAATGATATCAAAGAATAAATCTGTGTCTGATATGGTAAATATTTGAAACAGTATAGACAAATGTAAGTGACTACAGAGGGACAGGTTGACCTTTGGTAGGATTCCAGGTAACACTTTATTTGACGGGGTGTTCATAAGGCTGACATGACGCCTGTCATGAACATGAGAAAGTCTTCATGAATATTTATAACTGTTGTCATAAAGTTTCATTTGGTAAGTAATGACACTTTTAATTCAAAGTTAACATTATTCAAAATATCTTTATGACAACTTGACATTAACCAAGAATCATATGTCATAAATATGTCATAATAGTTGTTAATTATCAACATTTTAAATGTTATCTCTTTGTGTATTTTTATTATATTTTATTACATTACTATGTTCGCTACTTGTTTCTCTTTACTTGAGGTAAGAGTTAATATTAATGACACTGTAATAACACTTAATCACATCTTGATAACAGGTGCTACTTGTTCCACTTTATTGATGTAAGAAGAATTATTTAAGTCATTTGACAGTGTAATAAAAGTTAATGACATCTTTATTATTGATCCTAGTTATTACACTTTATTTTAGGGAGAAATATTAATGACTGTGTTGTTAAAGCTTTTAACAGTGTAATAACACTTAGTGACATCTGTAACTAGTCCTAGTCCTCTATTAACACACTTATTGGTCTTAATAGATGTTTTGAGATATTCCTAAACAAGAACTTTGAGGCTCAAACATTCAGGCTTCCGCCTCATCTAATCTCTGTGCCAGCTGACCTGTGGTGCTTACCTGTCAGTAGGCGAAAGTGGGGCCGAATATGCAAAACACCTTGAGACGCTCTGGTGAAAGCAAAGGCCTAGCGGAGGACTGCGACCCAGGGAACTTACTGATGTGGTGGATCCAGCCAATGACACCTGTATGTCGGGATGTCGGTCTGCGCCATCTGCCTCTGTGGGCCCCGCTGAATAAGCGCACAGGAGGATGCCACACTGTGGATTTTGGATACCTCTGGCCATTGCACTGCAGCTCCCCACCTGTCTCCAGCTTTGAGATACAGACTTTTCTGATCAACCTGGACAGCCCACTCCTGTGCACTCTGGTGTATGGGCCGCCTAAGTTTAATAAAGATTTTATTCAGGATTTTACAGACTTTGTGACAGGTCTATTGCTAAGACATGATTTCTGATCGTTGGGGACTTCAATATTCATGTCAGTTGTAAATCCAAATCACTAGCCAAAGAGTTTTTAAATTTGACTCTTAATCTGACTCAGTCAGTGTGGGGCACGACACATGAAAAAGGACACACTCTCCACTTGGTTCTGTCCCATGGTCTTAATTCACATATGACTGAGATCTGTGAAGCACATTTTTGTGACCATCTTATTGTATTGTTCTCTGTTACACTGTCCCACAGTGTGATCAGCCCCTGCACCCCCAGCACGGTGAGTTTGCATAATAAATTCCCAGACTGCCTCTTTATTCTCTGGCATGTTTAGCAAATCATATAATTTTGACTCACAAAGCCAGATACAGATTAATTCATTTCTAATTTTAATGAAATTTGTACAGAGATTTTTTACTCAGCAGCCCTGTTTGGCTGAAATGGTCTAAGCCAATAGCACAACCCTCGTTAGATATTCTCCTCTTTCTAGTGTGGATCCAGTGGCTCTACCCATTTGCCATGCGAGTTTTTAAAGTTTTGAGTCTGTGTCCCTTAGTGAATTGTCTAAAATTGTTAAAAAGTTAAAGCCTTCTTCATGCCCTCTGGACACCATTCCCAGTCATTTGTTCATAGATGTCATTGTCTATATTGGTATGTGTATTGCTAAAATGGTAAATGCTGCTCTGATGTCTGGATGTCTTCCTACCACTCTGAAGCATGCTGTGGTATATCCGCTCATTAAAAAGAGTAACCTTGATTCCAATGTGTTGTCTAACTTTAGACCTATATCTAAATTGCCATTTATGTCCAAAGTTTTGGAGAAAGTTGTTTATGTCCAACTGCAGACTTATCTTCACCTGAATAATATTGGTGAAAAATTTCAGTCTGGCTATAAATTGTGGCACAGCACTTTTAAAAGTTTTAAATTTTTTTCTGTTAATTGTTGATGAGGGTAAATCAGCTGTTCTTTTACTTTTAGATCTGTCTGCTGCTTTTGACACTATGGATCACAGCACTTTTTTTGACCCGTCTGGAGTCACTTGTTGGTATTCGATGTACATCAATGAGTTGGTTCCGGTCCCATCTTTCAAATAGGAGTTTTTCTGTAAATGTAGGACAACATTCTTTCTCTGTGTCTCCTCTGAAGTATGGGGGAAAAAAATGAGTATGGGGAAAAAAATGAAAAATGTCTCCTCCGGTGCTGGAAAGTGAGGGGGACGCGGTGCTGTAACGCATCTTCGGAGAGAGCCTGTGTGACTGGCCCGGGCTCCTCTCAGCTCCTCCACGGCTGAAGTTAGGAGCCTCCGGGGTAGGTCCCGCTTCCTGCTTCCTAAAACTGTAGTTTTAGGTCAAACCTAAAACTGTAGATCAGTTATAGATCTTGGGTTGATCCTAACTGATCAACCCAAGATCAGTTGGGTTGATCTATAGGACAATCCTATAGATATTGTCTTGTAGAATGGTGTACTTGATGGTTGGTGTTTCCTGTAGTGATCTGTTATTTGTTGATAAAGATTTTGTACAAAAGAATCTTGTTGTTGAGCCTTCCAGATGTTCGGCGTAGACGAGAAGTGTCTCGCATTGACCAAAGTACAACTGCACAGGAAAGTGGGGAATGGTTTGAAATGTCAATTGGGCCTTGTGACAGAGCATCCGAAATTGTGTTATATTTTACTTTTCGATACTCAACAGTAAAAGAGATGGAGAGTCAAGTACTGGGTTATTGAGTTTTGAATACCCAGACCAACAATGAATGGTTAGTTACAATAGGGAAATGTCGTCCTTCAATGTAATACCTTCATTTTCAATGGCCCACACAACACATGTGATGGAGAGGCAACAATATTCAAACGTCAGGGATTAAAATTCACCATTCAGCCACACCCACAGGATTTACCATCTTGGTATTCTATGTCGTTAAACACAAGTTTAAACCTATGAATTAAAGTAAAAGGAGGAGAATCGGTAGGAAAACAGGTGACTTCCTGTTCAAAGGGGGCATGCACACTTGATGTTTAATGACAAATAGTCAAATTTTGAGGGTTAGCCACACCCACATGCTTTGATATAGGAAAAAAAAGATGGCTATTGACCTCAATACTATGCTGAGTGATTATGAGCTTGTATCTCAAAAGCTGTAGGAGGATTTTGCTCCGATACAATATGTCTAACGGAGACAACATGGCAGCTTTGATCCAAAATGGCTGACTTCTTGTGGGGTTTGGACCATGGCTCCAGGAGACTTTTTTGTAGGTCCTGTCAAGATACACATGTGTACTGAATTTTTTGATTGTGAATCACAGAATGGCTTTGGGCTGATTTAAAAAAAAAAAAAAAAGATTTCTGTGGGGTGCTGTGGAGAAAC
>NW_015115032.1:21203-23248 GCF_001443285.1 Poecilia latipinna
ACGGATACAAGCGACCGAAATGCATTTCCTCCGCAGGGTGGCTGGGCTCTCCCTTAGAGAAAGAAGCTCAGTCATCCAGGAGGGACTCAGAGTAGAGCCGCTGCTCCTCCATGTCGAGAGGAGCCAGTTGAGGCTTGGGCATCTGGTCAGGATGCCTCCTGGACGCCTCCCTGGTGAGGAGTTCTGGGCACGTCCCACCGGGAGGAAACCCTGGGGAAGACCCAGGACACGCTGGAGGGACTATGTCTCTCAGCTGGCCTGGGAACGCCTTGGGATTCCCCCGAAGGAGCTGGAAGAAGTGGCTGAGGAAAGGGAAGTCTGGGCCTCCCTTCTTATGCTGCTGCCCCCGCGACCCGACGCCGGATGAAGCGGAAGAAAATGGATGGATGGATGGGAACCGCATGACCTGTGACTTCGCCACAGACACGTCCTCCACCGAAAACTCCAGGGGCCTCATGCATAAAAGACTGCGCAGTTTTGACACTAAAACTTGGAGTATGGAAAAATTTAGAAAAGTGCGGCGCACAAAAAAAACCGGATGCGTAAAGCCATGCACACGCATGTGGCCGCGCACCTTTCCTTTACAAATCCTAATTTGTGGGAAATAGAGCGCAGCTGCTGGTCCGCCCCTTCGCCACCCACAAATACATATGTAAATTAGTATAAATACCCGGAAGTCTGCCACCACGTCAAGCAATAACCATGACAACGTCCTTGTTTGAAGCAGTTTAAGTATTTATAATAATAATTATTATTATTATTTCTTTTATTTAAAAGGTGCTCAGAGGGCACATGATGTCGCCTCACAAAAAAACCTACATTTTAAAGAAAAAAAATCCAAATTAAAAACATAAAATATAAAGAGATCGTGCAAATGCCTGTCTGAACAGCAGAGCGTTCAGCCGGGATTTAAAGACAGACAGAGAGTCAGAGAGTCATTTGAGTGGGGAAAGTGGACTAAATAGTAGAATTGTGTGTATAACTTGTACATTTATAGAATAGAGAGGCTTTATGTCCATAAGGCTCATTCACAAAGTGGGTGGCTGGACTGAAGGATGGCTGCAGTTGGACCGGTACCGGTACTGCACTGCTCCTTCTTTAGGTTTTGCTCAGAGATCCATTATGATCAGTCTGAGCAATTTAACGCTCATAAACCATCATCATTATCATCATCATTTCCCAGCAGATCAATATGATCAATCGCTCCCTCTGAATCCTTCCATTGATGATGTTCTCCATCAGAGCCAAAGCGCTCCACAATTGCGCGGCTCACCTTTGTGCAGCTACTTTTATACATGTGATTGCATACACATCTTGATCACCTTAAAAATAATCAAACCTTTTGATTATTTTTAATCAGCAGATTTGGGTTAATCTGCTGATCTAACCCTGTTTTCTTCTTTCAGTGAGAATTAAATTACCCCATAGATGCATTTCATGCGCTTCGGCTCACGGACCAATGTGCTACCTCTTTATGAGACAAAAACTGAGGAAAAGTACTATTTACATTCGAGCGAATATTTTCTTTATTTTGTGTGCTTGTTATGTTATTGTCTGAGGATAAATGCGGTTCAGTTTCATCGTTTACGTTGAAGCAATAAAATATTAAAATCATGAAAAACATCAGGTTTGATGCTTCTTAGTCTAAATAACACCGAATGTAGTCAGATTTCAGTGTATTTAGGTGAGTTTTTGATGCTTTGTAGTTCAATATTGTCCACAGAAAAAGTTTGCGTGGCCGCACATTTTCACGCCAGTGAAAAAGTGTATGTATATTGTAAGAGCCAGTTAATGGAGAATTCAATTTATGATGAGTATATTTTCTAGAATGTATAACTTAGATAATTTAAAAAGGATGCTTTTATTGTGAAAAGTAATTTTGGCTTCCACTACGTAATATGTAACATTAGTACTGCCTTACGCACGCTTTAGGTCAGATTGCAGTTGGATGCGGTGGAAGCAACACAGTTTTTTGACCGATCTGTACCGAGCCTTTTCATTTTTCTGTAAATGTATTTTTTGAGTTCTTTAAGTAAACATCGTAA
>NW_015115032.1:27487-29681 GCF_001443285.1 Poecilia latipinna
TCTTTATGTCCAAGACAGACTGAGGCTGAATTCACTAAATAATGATGTTCATCCACATCTCTGATTGTAAGAGCCAGTTAATGGAGAATTCAATTTATGATGAGTATATTTTCTAGAATGTATAACTTAGATAATTTAAAAAGGATGCTTTTATTGTGAAAAGTAATTTTGGCTTCCACTACGTAATACGTAACATTAGTACTGCCTTACGCACGTTTAAGGTCAGATTGCAGTTGGATGCGGTGGAAGCAACACAGTTTTTTGACCGATCTGTACCGAGCCTTTTCATTTTTCTGTAAATGTATTTTTTGAGTTCTTTAAGTAAACATCGTAAAAGAAGACTTGGTTTCAGTCGCGTGATTCAAATACTGGTTGTTGGACAAACTGCAAAGGTGGTACAACGAACTCTTGGGACGCAGAGTGCCACTACAAAAAGTCAAAAACTAGCTAATGGAGCCTCCTGGTTTGTAATGCCTGGACAACGCGGCTGTGGAGAAAAGAAGCTCGTGTCTCGCTGAGAGAAAAAGAGACTGAAAAGGGTAACCTTTTGAATGATTTTCCTGGAAAAGGTAACGAAAAGGCTTCTTCATCTTTGAATATTGTGAAGAAAAGACGTCATACGGATGAACGAAGGAGCTCCGACGAACATTAAAGTTAAAGCCTGTCAGTAAAATTCCACTGGATGCAGTTTAATTGTCCGAGACACATGGCATGTCAGTAACGGATTCGGTCAATGTGGAGTTTTTGTGATTTATGAACAGTTTGTTTGCTTGCACTCAGTTAAAGAAGAAAGGCATCTTTGAAGTAAGTGCTTTAAACTTTGTGCCTGCTTACTGCACATTTACTCCGCGAATATAAGATGGCTGACGGAGATGCTGACACGCGTGGCGAGGATAAATTGGAACAGGGGAGAGAGCGCAAGCTAACTGAGAAAGGCTTGGAAGAGAGATTACAACGGTTCATAAGATTGAGAAGACGAACGTTAGCCACTCTAACCAGCCAAATTAAAGAGATAGAGACATTGAAGTGTGATGCTCAAAATGTGGAAAGTGTTCAGCTTAAGATGGAGAGTGATTTTGTACAGTCTCTAAACGAGTTTGATAGGCTCAATTTGGAAGTTTGCAGTCTGCTGTCTGAAGAAGAAAAAATTCACGACCAAAATAATTGGTACGAATATAAAATGGATCAGATAACAGGCTTCATGAAAGAAACTAAAAGATGGCTGACAGGAGTGCATGATTCCACAGAGGGGGAAAACTTGCTCTTAGATGATCCTACTGAACAAGTGACAGACGAAGAAGATGCTGTTTTGCCTAGTGACAGTGTTTCACAGATATGGGCCAGTAATGTTGCTAAGGCACACTCTTATGTAAGTAACACTTCCAATGACTCACGTGTATCGTCCATACGTGCCCGTCACGAAGCAGAGCATGCCGCTCTAATGAAACGACAAGAAGCGCTGAAGAAAAGACAGGAGCTTGAATTCCAAGAAATTAGAATTAAAGCTGAAAAGGAAGAATTAGAACTGGAGACAGCATTAGCTGAAAGCCAAGCAAGAATACAAGTGCTTAAAGAGTATGAAACATTGGAAGATGACAGAGGTAGTCACATGTCAGTGCAAAAATCAATAAGTGGGAACATAAAGAAGGAAAGAGTTAGCATGTCGCTACCGCAACATGCTACAATGAATGTTCAAGCACCAAGACAAGTGCAGCGCACACAAATGCCACAACAATTACCGCCAGTCTCAAATCAAACTCCTAGAACACAAACAGGGAATGACATTGTGTCAGTCATGCAGAAGCAGAATGCAATAACTGAATTGCTAGTAAAGCAACAACAGCTTTCGCAGCTACCTACAAAGGACATTGCTATGTTCAAAGGTGACGCACTGCAGTTCAAGTCATTCATGAGAGCATTTGAACATGCCATAGAGCAGAAAACAGACAATGACCAAGATAAACTATACTTCTTGGAACAGTTTACAGATGGTGAGCCCCAAGAGCTCGTTCGTAGTTGCGCTCACATGACACCATGCAAGGGCTACAAAGAAGCTAAGCGACTTCTGCATAAGCATTATGGAGATGAGCTTCAGATTGCCAGTGCGTACATGGAGAAAGCTCTCAAATGGTCGCAAGTGAAGGCGGATGATGGGAAAGCGTTAAATGCTTACGCAATGTTCCTGATAGGATGT
>NW_015115032.1:35037-36380 GCF_001443285.1 Poecilia latipinna
AATGGCGAGAAACACTGTGCTTTCCTTATGGGAAAATCAAGAGTGTCCCCACTGAAGAAAGTCACAATCCCTAGGCTTGAGTTGACCGCGGCGGTTGTCGCAGTGAAGGTCGACAAGATGTTGCACGAAGAATTGCAAATACCACTGCGACAATCTGTCTTCTGGACAGACAGCACTACGGTGCTTAGATACATCGACAGTGACACGGCACGTTTCAAAACGTTTGTTGCTAACAGAGTTTCGATGATCCGAGAAGCAACCAAACCCTCACAATGGATGTATGTCAGAACAAACGAGAATCCTGCAGATCAAGCCAGCAGAGGCCTGAAGGCAAAGAGCTTGGTCGAAGGAGGAATATGGATAAGTGGACCAGACTTTCTGCTGAATAAAAAGGATTGGCCAGAACAGCCTGTGCGAAAGAAGGAAAGCCTAGAAGATGACCCGGAGGTCAAGAACACAGTCGCTGTTCACATGGTCAAAGTTGAAGAAAGTATGGCACCAATGAACCAGCTACTTGCTTATCACTCTGATTGGAGCAAATTGAAACGATCCGTGGCTTGGATTGTAAAGGTAAAGGATGCTCTGAGGGAGCGTAAAGAAGAACGCAAAAGGGCATTAAGAACAATCAGCCAGACCGAACTTGATCCTGAAAAACAAAGAAAAAAGTTAGAACAACATATGAAGAAATTTCAAACTGAAAAGACAATACTCACCTTGGATGATCTGGACGCTGCTGAAGCAGAAATAATACAGTTCAGTCAAAGACAGCACTTTGAGGAAGAAATCAAGGTCCTGAGAAATGGAAGCCAACTCAGTCGCAACAGTGTGCTGTATAAACTTGACCCGACTCTTCAAGATGACACCTTGAGAGTAGGTGGAAGACTTAACAAGTCTGCTATGCCAGAAAGTACCAAACACCCAGTGATTCTTTCTAAACATAGCAAAGTTGCCACTTTGATCTTGAGGGACGTACATCAAAGAACAGGCCACTGTGGACGCAATTATGTGTTGGCACAAGTAAGACAGAAATATTGGATTCCACAAGCCAATTCTGCGATCAGGAAGATCATCGGTCAATGCACGGTGTGCCGTCGGATGACTGGCAAGGTTGGTGAGCAAAAGATGGCAAGCTTACCTAAAGATCGCCTCCTCCCAGACCAACCTCCTTTCACGAACACTGGTGTTGATTACTTCGGCCCGTTTGAGGTTAAACGGGGCCGGGGTACTGTCAAGAGATATAGGGTTATGTTCACGTGCCTTACTCTCCGAGCTGTGCACATTGAAGTTGCCGACAGCCTTGACACGGACTCCTGCATAAACGCCATTCGCCGTTTTGTATGTAG
>NW_015115032.1:42384-43621 GCF_001443285.1 Poecilia latipinna
TGCATAAACGCCATTCGCCGTTTTGTATGTAGGAGAGGTCAAGTTACCACCATGAGGTCAGACAATGGCACAAATTTTGTGGCGGCTGAACGAGAGCTAAGGAAAGCTATCCAACAGTTGGATAATGAAAGAATTGAGAGAGTCCTGCAACCAAGGGGGATAAAGTGGATATTCAACAGCCCAGCTGCCTCTCATCAGGGTGGGGTTTGGGAAAGGCAAATTCGCACTGCACGAAGAATCCTCAATTCCCTACTGAAAGATCAGTCAGTGAACGACGACGGTCTACATACAGTAATGTGTGAAGTCGAGAGCATAATCAACGGCAGGCCGCTCACAAGCTTTTCAGATGATGTCAATGACATAGAGCCTTTAACCCCAAACCATTTGTTGCTTCTGAAGGCTCAACCAACTCTGCCTCCAGGTGTCTTCAGCGAAGATGATGTCTACACCAGAAGAAGGTGGAAACAAGTCCAGTATCTCGCGGACTTATTCTGGGCTCGTTGGACACGCGAGTATCTTCCACTTCTGCAGGAGCGACAGAAGTGGCTGAAGCCTAGAAGAAACTTCATGGCAGGCGATGTGGTGCTTTTGGTGGACAGTTCCTCCCCTCGCAACTCCTGGGTCATGGGGAGAGTGGTTGAAACACTGCCAGACTCAGGTGGAGTAGTGAGAAGAGTGAAATTGAAGACCAGTACCAGCACGCTGGAGCGACCTGTGAACAAGCTATGCCTGCTTCAGGAAGCTACGCCAGAGGACTAACGAAGAAGACAAGTTGATATGTGGACATTCTTTGTTTAAGGATTTTGGCTCTTAGAGTTTTAAGTTTATAATTGTTTAGTTTCCTACCTAACCAATTAGGGGCCGGGTAATGTAAGAGCCAGTTAATGGAGAATTCAATTTATGATGAGTATATTTTCTAGAATGTATAACTTAGATAATTTAAAAAGGATGCTTTTATTGTGAAAAGTAATTTTGGCTTCCACTACGTAATACGTAACATTAGTACTGCCTTACGCACGTTTAAGGTCAGATTGCAGTTGGATGCGGTGGAAGCAACACAGTTTTTGACCGATCTGTACCGAGCCTTTTCATTTTTCTGTAAATGTACTTTTTTGAGTTCTTTAAGTAAACATCGTAAAAGAAGACTTGGTTTCAGTCGCGTGATTCAAATACTGGTTGTTGGACAAACTGCAAAGGTGGTACAACGAACTCTTGGGACGCAGAGTGCCACTACAAT
>NW_015115032.1:46905-64003 GCF_001443285.1 Poecilia latipinna
GTGCCACTACATATATTTTTGCAAACCTTAACGCAAAGTTAATTTTTATACATGCTGACTTTTGCGTAAAATATGGAACCGCACATTTTTTGTGCACACGCCGCTTTACGCATGAGGCCCCATGTGCTTTAAAGCAAGTCAGGTCAACTTATTTTCTTTCTTCTGATATAAGATCGTCTTAATTTGACCACGTCCCCTAAAGATGCTCAAAAAGTCACAATCTTGATAATGTTTAATCCTCCATCCCTTAAACGCATACTGACCAAATATGAGGCTGATAACTTGAAATCCCTAGGAGATATTCGCCGAAGTTCGAGGTGTTAACATGAGAAATGGCAAAAAAAAAAAAATTCTTTGACCCAAAATGGACACCTCTCTCTACATTGGGCATACCTTCAAGAGGCTTTTTTTTTTCTTCTTTCAGGCGATCTACCTACGTACTATGTACGGTCTATCTCATGTTGGGGGCGCAGTCTGCCAAGCCCACTTGTGATTTCATTAAAATTAGTTCATCTCATGCAGGGGACAATTTTGGGCAAAGTTTGGTGAGTTTTTGAAAATGTTTAAGCCCCCAAATTTGAAATTTTGGGCAGAAAAGAACAACAAAATGAGCAGAAATAATAGGCCTTCGCAGCGCTTCCTCTGCTTGGGCCTACTAAGCAGCTCAAACATACAAAATAAAACTCCTATTGATGTGACTTCTGCTTTGGCACAGCAGGCCTCTCTATTGTTACTCTATTGTTTACCTCCATTCACAATCTCCATATTACATCCTACTCTGAATTCTGGCTTTGCTGATCAAAACGTTAGAACTTGTCAGAAGAAACATGTTGGTCCAATTAAACTTACTTTAAAACTAAATCTGCCAGATGTATGATCAATTTGGGGCTTAAATACATTTCAGTCCCAATGTATTGGGGCTGAAATGTATTGGGGCATTTGTATTGCCACAATACAAATGCCCCTGTCAGCAGGTCAATTTGTTGAGTCAAATTGACCTTTTAACTCAACGGGTCAATTTATCATGGACCTGTTGAATGCAACACATGAATAGAAATAAAATTGTGTTTGTTATGGAGACAACAAAGATTCAAAGAAGGTCAAACCTATGATATATTTCAGGTTAAAGTAAATCCAAGTCTAATCGTACTCATCTGAACTGTGATATTAGTTATTTTTTTAATGCATCTGCAGGTAACAGATAACAGGCACAATGATTTCCTATACTTGTTTTTAGGCTGTGAAGTGGAAATTCTGAATGTCCGTCCAGAATTCTGCAAAGAATATGTTACCAGTCCATCAGAAGAAGATCTTATGCATTCGATAACCAGTTCACTTGCTGCCTTGAGGTAAGAAGACTTTTTTTCAAACATAATATCTTATAAAGATATTATAAAATAAAATCTATAAGACTTTGGCAACACATATAATACTCACTTGTAAAAAAGGTTCACTTTTTTTTTTGTTTAATTGTGTGATTTATTAACAAAAAGAAAAATACTCTTAGCATGCACATGCAGTTTCCCAGGGTCCCTGTCCTGCTGGCCACATTATTGATGTATTGCTATTCATCAATACACCTTTATTGAAAAAGAAAACAGTGGATAGTTTAGTAAAAATAATATGGATTCTACAGGTTTAAGGGTTTTCAAACTTTAATCGCAATTTATTGTGTCAACAGTAAATAAAAATCATAAAGAAATTTATCAGAATCATTTTATTGCCATAGCCAATAAACATGTTTACAGTCTAGGAAATTGCTTTGATGTAATGGCACAAAAGTAAATAAATAATAATAAATAAAACATGAAAAACTAAAATATACAATGTATCTAGAATTCTGATGGAGTACTTGTCCTTTAAAGGTGGCGGTTGTAGCCGGTCACCTTATTAGAGGCACACAATGCGATTTGGTCTGTCTGTCACTGGTTGTGGCCCCTGGGTACCTTATGGTGATAGAGGAGGTGAGGATGGAGATGTGTGTGTGTGTGTGTGTGTGTGTGTGTGTGTGTGTGTGTGTGGTTTTGTTTTTTTCACACACACATAATTTGTGTAAAATGTGTATATTTTTGATGGAATTCAATATATGACTTAAATGCAGTGTGTAAATTATTATTCCCAACTCCAAAGTCACTGCAAATATATTTTTTTCTGTGGCTTCAGTCCCATACTCCTGCCTTTTTCTCCTCTCCTTTTTTAAAATTGATTAATTACAAATGCATGTTCAATCAAGTCTTACAAATTCCCAAAAAGTCAACACAACGAATAACTTTGTTGGGCATTTAGTCCAGCACTGGGGCAGAATGATGAAATTAAAGTCCAAAGTTTTCTCTGCAGCTGAACCATTTCTGTTTGGGGCCTGAAAACACAGAAATGCTGCATTTACAAGGACAATTAGAAAAATAAATAGAAATGGTTTTTCTAACTTCAACATCAGACCTACATCTTTATTCACAGACAAGTGTGTATGTTGAAAATAAAGTATTCTTGACCCGAACCCCTCCTCCCCCCAACACCACCCCTTTATTATTAGACCAAGGGTTGCCGGACTAATGATAAATTGTTATATTTAGCTAAATATTATTGTTGAGGGGCACAAGCAGGTCTCCTGACGCACAGATAAAAAAATGTGAAAAACAAGGAGAAAATTGGGAGGGGGTAAAAACCCCTCAAAAAGGGCACTTGGGGCATCAAGGATAAAAGGGGCAGGGTCTCAAGCCCCCAGCCCCACCCTCCTCTGCACATGTTTGAGGCTCTTTGTTTTGCTTCATTTGTTTTAATATACATTTTTTCAATACTATTGGTTAGAGATTTGTTATAAAATGCTTTTGTTTTGTTTTTTAGTTCAGGAAAAGCAGACATGGCAGCTGTTTACTATGAGAAAATAGATGTGGAAGGACATCACTTTGGCCCAGAGTCTCTTCAGGTCAAAACTGCTGTGCAACACCTCGATCTCACCATGCAGATCCTAAACCAAAAAATCAAGGTAATAACATCACTATTGCTTTTGCAGATTTTTACCTTTATATGTGTATCTATGTACTTGATGTATGCTTCTTTTTGGTAAGTCTAGTGTCAAGACTGTTCACTTCAGTTCAGACACATGAACTGAAATGTTTAAAATGAAGATTTCTCCCTGTTCTACATATTTTTTTTCTGTAATAAGTCAAAAGGAATGCACTAAAGCCCCGGCACAACATCAAAATTGTCCACAGATGATGTACAAACACTAAAAAGTGTTGAACAAACTTAAAATAATGTCTTGCATAGTTTGTGGAAAATACTTTTTTGGTAATAACTTCCAGACTTAGATCTTATTGAGAAACTGCACACATGCATTGCACAAGGATTTGGAAATTACGAACCTTTTTACAAGCCTTTATTGTTAAACTAGCTGGTTTTAGGCCTTTTTACACAGTCTTTATGCTTTCAAAATTTACTCCCTGTACTATGCCACTTCATTTAAGAAATTAACTTACTTTAATTTATTTCTGTCTGGGAACCACTGGGGCTCTTACAGGCATCTGGTGTGAGTTTCATGTTGATATGAATGTTAAAAACACATTCAGCTATACTGATTTCACAAGCGAAATAAGTGTGTGTGTGTGTGTGTGTGTGTGTGTGTGTGTGTGTGTGTGTTAATTTTGTGTTGCTTATTTTCTTTCAGGACAGCAACCTGGAGAATCAGCTAAATGTGATGTTATTTTCAGATCATGGTATGACAAAGATCCAGTGGATGGAGAAGGTGATAGAATTGGACAAATATATAGACATGTCAGACATTGTGAAGATAATGGATAGAGGACCAGTAGTCAGCCTGTGGCCTAAAAATACCACATACCAAAAGGTAATCCTGTCACTTTTTTCTTTACTCACATGTTTTAATAATAAAACTATACATAAATGTTGCAGTTTTGTTGCCTCAGAGCTTTGATAGAGAACATTAGCTTACACAGTGTCATAAAAATAAGGACCACAACAAACATATCAGGAACAAAGATGAATCAAATTTAAACCAATGTTTTGTTCTAAAATAAAATCCAACAATTTTATTGTTGGATTTTATGTTTGTCATGGAAAATACATGACAAACATACAAATTAACTTACTCTACAAATCCATCAGAATTGACAGGCAGACAAGGAGGAATTAAGAATTCTGGTTCTGTTCTCAGGACTTTTCAAGGATTCAAGGATTTTTTTATTGTCATACCACCTTGATCATTTGTGGTATGAAATTTGTACTCAGGTCCCAGAATTTACTACACAAAAAATCGATAAATAAACAATGAACAATAGAGTAATTTAAGTGATACATATGTAGTTTCTGTGTCTGTGTGTAAATAATCCCTGAGGTGAAGCTGTATTTAGTGCAGCTTGAGTTCAGTAGTTTGACGGCTGAAGGGAAGAAACTGTTCCTCAGCCTCTTGTATTAAAAAAAAAAAAGATTTTCTTTTGCCTAAATTTGTTAGTTTGCATTCATGTTATTTATTTATGTTAACTTTCTCATTTTAGTCTTTAAAATACTAGAATTTGCTCAATGTTAAATTTAAAAAAAATATTAATTCAGAGTAGTTTTATTTCCAAATATTTTTTTATTCATGGCAACGTTCTCGACAGATCGTTTTACCTCATGCAAAGGAGTTTCTGACTCGTTGATGTCTCCTGCCTCTGTGGAGCGTTGCACCTTCAAAATAAAAAATGTCAAAATCAAATAGTTTTCGCAACTGTGGTGAATTTCTTGGGTGGAACAAATGCACCTGTCTCTAATATGGGGGGACACGTCCCCTCCGTCCCACCTGGTTCCTACGCCTATGATGACATTTCTGATTGCTAATTAGTAGCCATTTCGGAGTTGCTTTATAAAATTAGTTTTTTGAAGTTGTGAATGTTTCTGTTTGTGTGTATTATCAGGTCTATGCTGCCTTGAGCCGGGTCCATAACATGCGTGTCTATTCCAGGCAGGAAATCCCTGAACGGTTCCTTTACAAAAAAGGGAAGTTTGTTTCCTCTCTTACTTTGGTTGCTGAACCAGGCTGGTTTATCACTAAGGTATGAAATAGCATTATATCAACATATGTAATTTTTTATTTGTCATCTCATCTTTTTTAGAGTACTTGCCTACGAGAATAGAACATGATTATGCAGCTACTAGTTTAGTTACAAAGTAAAAGAAATACCAGAGTAAAAAAAAACAACCTCACCTTAAATTCAATGTATTTACTTACAAAATTGCTCATTTGCAATTGCAAAATAAAAAAACTGTAACTGCCCAGGTAAAAAATAAATATACTAAGCATGTTAAACTTCAGCATACTTGAAGCCAGACTAACCGTCAGGATACTTTAATATGTTATTTTGGAACAACTAATTTTTTACTTGGTGTATTTTAGTGGTAATTCAATTGTAGTAAATCACTATTTAAAGTGTACTAAGTGTACTATAACGTGCTTTTTTGGAACAACTAACGGTATTCTTTGTATAAGTATGTGGCTTCTTGTCTAATATAAACATGCTTGGTTAGTATATCTTAAGTATACTATTTTTGTGATCGAATTACATTTAAAATATCTTTAGAATGTATAAAATAAAGAGTTAAGAGGGATTTAATTTTTGTACATAGTCACACTTATTCTCCAAGTTACTAGTATAAGTTTCATATCAATAAGACAATATTTGGGGAAAATAGATGGGGCATGCAAATATCGGCAGGCTCAATCCCATATTGCCAAAAACTGCATCCCCCTCCAAATTCAAAGAAACAAAGAGCTAAGAGTGAAATAACCTTTTCTACATGATCACACTTGTTCTCTGAGCTACTGGTATAAGTTTCACATCAATAGGACAATAGACGGGGGATGCAGATATTGGCTCCGAAATTAAAATACATCCCCTCCTACATTCATAGACTACTAGACATTGAAGGTTGATATCACATTTTCTTCATAATGGGCCTCTGTTTTCTCATGTGTTAAGCTATTATTGTGTGTTACGACTGGCTCAAGGTCATAACAAAAACGTGAAACCATGCCGTGGTTAAAGTGCATACAAATGAATATTAACAAAAACAATAATGGATTGTGGATATCAGTATCAGTAGTGTAAAGCAAATGCTTGGATGTGTTGTATGAGTGCATATGGAAGTGTTGAGGTGCCAAAACAAAGACAAACTCAAAAGTGCAACAGGAGGGGAGCTGAGGCCTGGCCACCAAACACCACAAGCGTCAATCGGCAGAGTGGACGCTGAAGGCGACCCAGAAGACGGAGACAGGCAGGTTCAAGTACTCTGCGCTCCAAATGAACAAATCAGCAGCACCTGTAAAGGGGAGGAGCACAAAGACAGGCAAGTCCTGCAACCCAGGCCCTCAAGGCCTGGGTTGCAGGACCCAGGCCGTAACAGTGTTAAAAGAAAAAGCGGGAAATTGCAACGTTCAACTCGTATGTCTCAATAAAGGTGTCAAAACCGTATTTATTTCAATTCATCTGTGAAATAAAACCTACCGTTTTAGAGCTTACATGGTTAAGAAACACAATAATGTTATGAATATCTTTAAAAGTTGCCTCTTTGGTCATATTTCAGTCTGTTTTCTCATCAATATGCAAGAGTTTAGAGCGATGCGCCTTCCCGCGACAGGACCTGCAAGGCCCGGTCCTAATGCTCAGTGCTCACCCTGCACCCCTCTGTGAAGTGTGGATTCAGTCAAGTGCACATAAGGGTTCGAGTACGTAGGTTTACAAGCGTGTAAAGATGTGAGAATTGGGACAGAATGTGTCGTAACTTTGACATCCAAAATGCTGGGACTGGTCATTGTTTAGGCATTTGTGCTGCTAAAAAGTACAACTACAACAAAACAAATTATTTTAAATGTACAGTAAATGTATTTTTGCTTTTCTAAGTCATTGGTGGAGATATTTGTTGGAGATATGCATTTTTGCTATGACTTGTTGAAAACAGAAAATTGTATGTAATCACACATTTTCAGTAGAGTGAAACAAAAATTATTTCAATACTTTACTTTGAAAATATTTTAGCTTCCTCAATGAACTTTGCCATATTTCCAAGATGGCAAAAAATACATATTAGAATGTACTAATAATCAATTTAACAGTCTGCCATTTGACTAATTAGAGACACGATTTATGTTTACTCAAAAGTTAGTTTGGTATAAAGTGGAGCTAATATGCCAACAAAGATCAAGTTAAGGACAAACATATGGCATATATAAAAAAATGCCAGATGCTACATTTGAAAAAAAAAGATTAATGGAACTAAAATGTCATTTTTAAAGAAACTATGAATGTTGTGACTTTATAGACCAAAAATGTTGCAAGAAATTCATAAGGAACTCTGACATCAATTTTCTTCCCCTCGACCCTGAGAAGAAAACGATTGTTTAAAAATCACAATGATATCACAAAAAATAAGAACCAGATAAGCTTTCTATTCCCCTCCCACAAAAAACTTAAGATATTAATTTCCTTATTAAGTATAAAGTTTTCCCTATAATGACTTTCTGCAAAAGAAATTCAAAATAAATATCGGTTCCTTTGCGTTTTGTGGCTAAGTTTTTGAGACGATCCACTTTTTTCAACCACAACTTCATTGTTTTTAGAACGATTTTTAAAAGTGGGTATTCTACAAGAAATCTATTCCATCTTTAAGTTTTAATATAATAAAATTTGGTCTTCTAACAGGGGATGAACAGTTAATTTATGATATATTTAATCCTCTGGCTAAGTTTTAGTCACAAACATTACTTTCTAAAAATCACCTCAATTTTTTAATGCGAAATAATTTTAACCTTTGCAACCTTTAAATGTTGCAACATCATAAAAGCCCAATGTTTATACTAATATTTTAATATCTTAATTGAAGAATTTGTCTTGCATTTATGACTTTTTTTTTCTTCTCTCACAGTTAGTTTGTGACTATTCTTTATTTCTTTTTTCTGCTCAGTTGATCATATCAAACTTTTTATTATCGTGTGCCTTGTCATGCTATTTTCTTTTAATTTTCAATAAAGACTTGAAAAAAAACCAAAACATTGCCATGAAGCCGCCTTTTAACTCAAAACGTCACATGCAGCAATGAATTGTGGGTAATTCACTTCGCCGAAGTCCATAAAAATGCGGACTTTGTGTAAGGGTGGAAATGGGACCCAAAATGGGCAGAGTGAAGGGTGGATGTGGAGAATGTTGGACACACTCCGACCTCTAACCTTCAGGATGAAGGCGCATTTGAAGGACAAGGGCGGAACGAGGGAGGGAGCGCGAGTATTGGGACAGGGGATATTCTCAGCAGGGATGCGTTTCTCGCCATAACACCAGCTTTACAGCTGTTCTATTTATAGCACTTTTCAAAAAAACTGAAAGTGTGCATTACCGCCACCATCTGGTCTGGAATGCGAACTGGAGCTAATGCTAATAGCTAATAGATAGATCTTACATCACACATCTGAAAATGGACAGGGTAGAGACAGCTTCTGTGTTTCAGTCCATTGACTGCTGGTATGAGTTTCATATCGATAAGATAATATTTGGGTAAAATACACATTGCATGCAGATATTAGCAAACTAATAATTTACTTTGCCAAAAAAATGCATCCCCCTGCTAACATCCATCCATCCATCCATCTTCTTCCGCTTATCCGTAGTCAGGTTGTGGCGGTAGCAACCTAAGAAGGGAGGCCCAAACTTCCCTCTCCCCGTTCACTTGTTCCAGCTCCTCCGGGAGAACCCCAAGGCGTTCCCAGGTCACTCTACCTTTTTCCGCCTCATCCTGGCCACTTCTCACTCGGCTGCAAACCGCTCCACTGAGAGCTGCAGATGACGACATGATGAAGCCAATAGCACCACATCATCCACAAAAAGCAGAGATGTGATCCTAAGGGCACCAAAACGGATCCCCTCAACACCTCGGCTGCACCTAGAAATTCTGTCCATGACAGTAATGAACAGAATCTGTATGTTTTAGTTAAAAAACTGAAATGTTATCCCTAACCATTTGGATGCATATTCACAGTGAATTTGTGGATTACACAGATATGTGTCATCCTTCTTTTGGAAAAACTGACTCATGATCTTAACCACAAATCGGACATATTTTTGAAGCTTTGGGGTCCACTTGAGTCTTTCCTACTTAATCCCTAAGATTTTAGTTTTTTTATTATTTTGTTTTACTGCTTCATTTATTCTTGCTGGAGTGTTTTTTTTTTCCTTTGGTTGTGAGGTGACGTGAACTGGAGGAAGAGACTAATAACTCCTTATCTCTTATTCACGTGGGTATTTTGTTATAGTTTTGTTTTTTGTTTCTTTTGTGTGTGTATGTTGGAGGCAGCACAGAATTTTCTTTTGTTCTTTGTTTTGTAACTGATCTAAAATTAATAAAAAAGAAAAGAAAAAAAAGGCTAAACTTAAGAGAGGTTTGGTCTGATTTAATTTTTAAAATATGTTGGCAAGACTGAAGCATCTTGTTCATAATTTTTTTCAGTAAACACTGGTATTATGTATTCAGTACATACATTCTGTCAATAATATTACGCAACATGCTGTTTACTTTGTCTGAAAGGATGTTATGTCTCATGTCATCCGTATTTATTGGTGTTCTCTGCAGAACAAGACAACATTACCCTACTGGAAAAATGACTCTGGGGAGGCATCAGCTTGGCAAAATGGCTGGCATGGTTATGATAATGAGTTCCTTGACATGAGAGGCTTTTTCTTGGCGGTAGGACCAGGTAAATTAATTTCAAATGTTACTATGGTATTTTGTTTTACTCGTGATCTAGTAACACCTTTTTACACCACTTTTAACATCTAGTGTGTAACAGTAACAAAAGATACATTTGCCAAAAAGAGACAAAAATACAAGATTTCCTATAACATAAGATAAAAAAAATAACTCTTTGGGATTGGGATGACAGTTAGCTCCTTTAAGAAAAGTTGACTGCTCCATCTTTTTGTTTATGAGTGATGGTAGAATAAAGTGGGAGATGGACAGACTGACTTGGGCTTTTTCTGCTGAAATCCCAGCACACACAAAAAAAGAGCCAAGCCAAAAAGCAAAACTCTTGATTACCATTCCATCTGCATTCTGACCCTAACCCAGGACCATGACATATGGACTTCAACATCTGTCTTTCAGAAATCCCTCAAAGTAAAACCACAGCTTCTCTCTACCAAAGGTGTCAATTCAGATGGTTTGTAAATGTCTCAACCCATTTTCAAACTATTTCATAGTTGAGAACCAGTCACAACTCAGAGTTGTGACTGGTTCTCCTCTAGAAAAGTTTAGGAAATCTTGGGTTACTCTGACTTATCACAAGTCAAGAACAACATTAAGTTAAGAGCCTTAAATGTTCCGTTTTTCAATCATATATCTAAATAAAATTCAAAATGAGTCATTACTTGTATTCCATTTCAGATTTGTTTACTAATGCTTGCAGTTTGAAAATAGAAAATACATTTAAATCAAGTAAAACTATTTTGGTGTAGTTTAGAGTATCCTTAAATTCTTGTAAAGGTCTGGTGGTTATTTCTTTTGATAGCTTTAGAAAACTGTAACTTGTGTAAATTATTATGGACAAGCCCCCAGTTGTTGTGTTGTTCCCTTTTTCTGTTCCATGCAACAACCAGGTCTGTTGAACAATTCTGGGACCAGACCATTACCCCTCAGAGACACTACATTGAGAAACAATGGGATTTGTTTAAGTATAAAACAATTTTTAATGCCAAAAATGATCAAATGTTACAAGTAATATAAAAGAAATAGATACAGAGTGACATTCACTGTCCAGTTGGGCTCCACCCAGCACACCTTAAAGATTGTAACACAAGATCTGCTTTTATTTTTTCCTCATTCTGCATCCACTCTAAGAGGTATCGGCCTGCTTTGATCAGTTTTGTTTATGTGTGACTGTCATCAGTCTTATATGTTATGGCTATGTAAGCGTGCAGCAGTGTGCATGTGAGCAGATAAGAGAAGGAGAAAAAAATCATATATTCATAACAATCTGGAGAAAGTCTGATTTACCTTGACTAACCAAGAAATCTATTTTATGATATTTGACAACCATTACTAGCTTGATGGATAAATTTAAATAATACACAGTATTTTATGGATATGCTATGGAATACCACCTGTTATCTTATGTCCTCCCACTGTTGTGTGTTTGTTTGGGAGGTGACTGTGGTGTGGTATTTTCATGTTGGAAATCTATAAAATCAATAAAAAGAATTACAAAAAAATACAAGATGTATATTTGGAACAGGAAATGTGTGTTGGTGCTTTGTCAGGTTTTTATGAAATTGTGTTCAAACTGGAATGAGAAAATATAAAGTACAGACCTAAATATATTTTCTTTGTCTACCCAGACTTCAAGAAGAATGTTCGAGCAGCTCCAATTAGATCAGTGGATGTCTACAACCTGATGTGCTGGACTTTAGGTGTACATCCTTTGCCTAATAATGGATCTTGGTCTCGAGTTGAGTACCTACTAAATGGCTCTGAAAGTCCGTTACAGTTTGGAATGCTTTGGACCTGCAGTATGGGTTTACTGGGAGTACTGTTAGAATTTTACTAGAGCATGCAAATGAATTATCTTGTATAGATTTCAGTTGCAATGATCTGCTATGGTTAGTGAAAAAATAATTACAAATTTAATTACACTTATACTTCTGACAAGTACAAATACTGTAATTGTACTTTTAATGTACGTTTCAATTTACTTCTGTTTTTATTTTGCTTGATTTTTAGATTGATAAATACTATCCATGATATCATTTTGCTTTGTATTGTTGTTGGTCAATGTTTTTTTTCCTCTTTTTTTTTTTTTTAATCTAAGAACATTTTTAGTTACCATAAACTGATGAACTAATTAACAGTATAAAAAAAACTGTAACATTCAAGGAGAATATATGGTTGGCCAAATGTCAAATTACAAAAATTGTTCCCCAAAAAACTGAATAACTTCACGTAAAAATGACCACAATGGGTTGGTCTCACAGTTAGAGATTGGCACCACTTGTTTTGTGAGCTTTCTGAGAATCTGCAGTGAACTAAACTGAAAACAGAGGTGCAGTTTTGAAAATTAACAAATGGATAATGGACAAGTTCTGTCAGCAAAGCTGAAATTTGTTGATTGTTACAAAACAATTAATAGGTCCAAATTTGATTATAGGCTATAAGACTGAGAGGAAGAGGGGAAAAAAGCATTATAAAAAAATTTAATGGGACCCTGTGATTCAGATTGGAATCACATGGTGCTCTGTTCCACACTGACTGCTTGTTGTTTTATGTGTTGTTTTTACCGTACATTTTTTTTTAGAACCGCAGTATTTTGGGGTATATTTTTCCTGCAGTGTCTCAACAACAATGCCATGTGCCCTTTAGCATCAATTGCAGGTTGAAAATAACCTGCATGCTGCTCACAAACTGCTGAGGTTTGAGCTCCCATTCTTCTTTAAGAGCAGCCTTCAGGTCATTGTGGCTGAGGGATACAGAGTTAGAGCCTCTACACAATGACTCAACTGAACCCACAGGTTTCCTATCTAAGGTATTTTATCACATAAATAAAGCAATGTACAATAATACTGAAAGCATCAGAATTTTCACATTTAAATGTTCTCCCTAGACACAAAACAGATAAATTCTTGAAAGCTAGCTGTCCTACTAATTAATAAAAAAACACTCAAAGAAATAAAAATAAAAATAGAAAATAAAATAAAAAAGGAACAGGGGATCTCTCAAAGAAATTCAGAAAAGGGCTGTAAAACTTGCTTTGCTGTGGTTTTAGAATCACAAACTGTATATCTAATTTTTTCTAAGCCTATAGGGACATGTAAGATATGTCATGTCCTTTGTTTTGTTTGTATTCAAAATGAGATCATTGTTTTTACACCATGACACAAAACAGTTCACCAGATCTCTTTTCTCAGCCTCTTGTTCATCTCTGATGCAACCAATAACTGCAGAGTCATCTGAGTATTTCTGTAGATGACAAGTCAGAGTTGTGCCATTAGTCTGAAGCGTAGAGAGTGAAAAGGAACGGTGAGAGTACAGTTCCCTGCAGTGCTCCTGTGTTGTTGTTGCTGGTCAGTCTCAAACTGTGGTCTGTGAGCTAGTCATATATCCAGGTGATTGTTCAGGCCTTCACTTGGGTCTTCTGAATTTTCTGACAAAGCAAATCAGGCTGAACTGTATTAAATGCACTGGAGAAATCAAAGAACATGATCCTCACAGAGCTGCCAGCTTTGTCCAGATGGCAGTGGGTTTGTTGAAGCAGGTTTATGACGGCATCTTCAACTCCAACTTCATGATGATAACCAAACTGCAGGGGGTCCTGATATGTGCTTGAATGCTTAGTAAAGTGGAACAACAGGAATCTCTCCAGGACATTCATGATGTTGGATGTCAGGGAAACAGGTCTGTAGTCATTGATGACTGATGGGTAAGGTGGGGAATCAACCACACAAGCCACCTCTTCTGAGCCTGTATCTTTCCAATCCCATATCTTTGGTGCAAGAAATGGCTTATTTGGAACTACAACATTGGAAATCACAATGGGACTGTTGTGTTCAGATTATCTCTGAGACGTGGCTTCACCAGGGAATACCCAATGCAGTCTGCAACTTGCAGGTCGCACTCTGCTCTGCTGGGATAGGACTTTGGATTCTGGTAAAAGCAGAGGGGGTGGACTCTGTATATATGTGCATGAAAACTGGTGTAACAACAGAACAGCTATAGACAAACAGAAGTTGAGAACTTATCTGTTAGGTGTTGGTCACCTGACCCACCACTAATAACAAACAAGAACCGACTTCACACAATGAACACAAAGGGGTATTTATACACAAACAAAGGCTAGCCTACACAATCAAGGGGGATGGGGGGAACAGACCAAGACAGACAATGAGCAAACCTAAACAACTAATTCAATCCAACATATAACTACAACACAAATGTGAAAAAAAAACTTAATACCATAAACCAATTGTACTAATAGTACAATTGGTTTATGGTACAAAAACCAATTAGTTTTTAGTACCATAAACTAAAAACTAAGGTAGATTCTCCAGAGTCAAGTCCCCTGATGGACTGCTCCATGTCTTGGTTTTGCCTTACAACCAGTCCTCTTCCCCAGCCAATCACTGGGTGGGGAAAAGGTGAAGGAAACTCCACATACTGCCCTCTTCTGGAAACTCCATGGGCCAGCATGTTAGGTAGTCAGCGGTAGAGTTCAGCTTCCTAGGAATGTGATGGACATCAAATTGAAATGGTTGCATAATATTGGTGTACATGAATCATATCATTTCAGGTGCACAGTAACCTGCGCAGTTTGGTGGACACATTGTTCCACCGAACTATGTGAGCTGCATTTAATAAAGTGTCATTCGACGTATTAATGCACAAAAAAGAGTTGTGGTGATCTGTATTTATCTAGTTAATTTAATTCCAATAAAAACCTGTTTCCCCTGTCTGATATTGTTTTATTCTTACAAATGCCTCTGTATTTAAAATACTTTAAACAGGTAGGATATTCTAATAAAAGGATCAGTGCATACAGCTACAGCTTTTAATTTTAAATGTATATAAATTGTTCCAATGCTAATCTAACCATAACTCCTAAGCTTCCACTTCAGTCACGTCACTCAAATGTTATCCAATATATTTAACATCAACACAACCCGCTGTAGTTTTCTGTTAACATGACTTGAAAGCTTTCTAAGTAAGTACATCTTACTCATTTTATTTTTAATGAACTCATTTGTGGGCTGGACAAAAATCAACATCAGCAAGCATAAGTTGGTACCGATATGTCTAAGGTCATCATCTTGTTGGCAGAAATGTTCTATAATCTGAATTATGCTGTCAATCGTTGCCTAAATATCTTTTATTTTTATTTATTTTTTACCTCAGAATGGGTCATTTAGTGAGGGTGGTTTCCTCCCATGCTGTCATGTAGCCCAGGATGAAAAACTCAAAATCTGCATTCTAAAGTTTATGCAAGTGTAAATTTTGACTATTGCTGATTAACATTTTTATAACTAACAAACTAGACACCAGTGACACCCTAAAAATCCTAAACACCATCCCCCCAAATGAAAGTCATCTTAAAGAGTGTCCCCTTTAAGATGACACCAAACACTATATTATATACCTTTAACAAATGCTCATATCATGAGCCTAAACTAGACATACATCAATCTCAAAAAACAGAATTTGTCTACAGGGGTTAACTTAATGAGCTGATAACTATGGCTCAGCTACCACTTTGGAAGGGCTATCATACCAAAAATTTTATTCTAGAGACATGCATCTTAAAAAAAAAAAAAAAATATGGATAGACTGTGCCACCCAGAAATGGACCAAAATGTGAAATTTTGGCCTCTGGCCCACGGACTATAAAGGTGCAAAACATAGCATACAAGGTAGACCTATCAATCTTTGACCAACATGGGCTGAGTGGGAACATCTGGACTGATGGTTTGTGGCCTGCATTCACTGTGCTGCACCCTCTGCTCTGGGGCAGACACCTCCAGTTAAGTATCGCTCATATTCAGGATTGCCCCTCGGTGCTTTCCTACTCCTCCCCCAACTCCCCACCTCCGCCAGGCCCGTTGCTCGTTTTAGTTAGAAAAATTATGATTAATAATACTAATGCTAATCATCATCATCATCATCATCATCATCACAATAATAATAAAAACTTTAATTTAAGAAACCGCTTGCCATTTAGATGACAAGCGTCTTTGTTGCTCTGAGCGTTTCACTGGCGGAGCAAATTTATTCCTAAAAGTCAAGTTTATAGTTTATTTAAAGCCGAGAGAGCGGACCAGCAGACAAGTTGACCTCTTAACTCAAACTGGACACAGGCTGACCTGCATTGATATTTACATCAACCCCCTGTGTGGAATTAGTTTTCTTTGGTGAACTCCACATCAAGATAAGAGTTTCTTTTCTTGGTGACACTGTATCTGATTTACTCTCTAACCGCTGATCAGCCAAACATGGAGACTTTAGTTGTGCATGTTGGAGCCAACGATCTGGCAAAGCAAAAATCGGAGATTCTAAAAAAGGACTTTAATATTCTTCTGGACACTATGGGAAAATTAAAAATGAAGTTATTTCTCAGCGGTCCAATTCCATCGCCTCAATGGGGAGACGAAAAACATTCCAGGCTGGGCATGATAAACAAATGGCTGATTAAAACCTGCTCTGCCAGCTCAGTGACCTTCATCGATAACCTCTGGATCTACTGGCAGCGCTTTCACCTCTTTGGAAGAGGAGGACGCAGTCTGAACAAACATGGAATAAAACTGCTCACTGCAAACATTTTTCATTTTATCAACAAGAACAACAATGTGACCATCGCTTCAGAAGAACAGGCTCAAGGATGTGTGACTAGGATGGAACCCTCCGCTTATCAAGAACAAACTATTCCAATACAAACTGATTACGCTGGTGACAGATTGACCGGTTCCCCTCCTCCATCCCCCATTCCTCTCTGCTCCTTTACTCACTCANAAGAACNAAGTTTNCCAGGAAGTCAATCACTAAAGAGAGTCGGGCTGCACCTGAGCCGCCTGAAGATGCTGGTGGAGGATCCGGGTCAGAAAGGAAGGCGGACGGACTCCTCCTCCTCCCAGCAGGATAGTATGGATCAACAGGTTCGCCTCGGCACGACTCTCCGTTGCTCTAACATAAGCAGACCTCACTTCATCTAAGCCACCTGCCTCTGACTTCCCAGAGGATCCAGCGCTCTGCGTTTCTGAGGTCTGAGACCGGGGTCCAGATATTATCGTTACACCCGTCTTCCACCAGAATGTGTGTGGCCCCCCGACATTTCATAGCAGGACATTACCTGTCCGGATCACTAGAAGAAAAGTTAGAAAAAACAGAAATACAAAAAGCAGCGGTCTTAATTCAAAAATTTCTTTGTTTCAATTGGAAACTTCTCATCAGAGAGGTCAAAGGTCACATGTGGGGTACCCCAAGGTTCAATCCTAGGACCCCTTCTTTTCAATATTTATATGCTCCCGCTGGCTCAGGTTATAGCAGGAAATAGGATTAGCTACCATAACTATGCGGATGATACACA
>NW_015115032.1:67665-69630 GCF_001443285.1 Poecilia latipinna
AACTTATGATTAAACCAATAATTAATATTGGTTTAACCAGTGGTTGATGTTGGTTTGATTATAAGAATATTTACACTTACTCTTATATGTATGGAAGTACTTAAAGGTGAAAGAAGTAACTGTAACATGGTATCAAATAATTGGAATAATGGATTATCCTTGGTTTCTTTTCAGAAATGTCTGTAATAACTCACATTATGATTATAATAGGAGTAACTACTAAGTGATGGTTATTATAAAATTACAAATGAATGCTAAATCAGAGAAACTAAAAGGTTATAAATGTGATTTTGATATTGAACTTGAAATGGTATGAAATGTGTAACTGTAACTAAAGGTCACTGATGTTGTGTTGGAGGTAGATGGTAGGTGAAAGGTTAAGGGAAAAGAGGAACTGAAAGGAGAGCAGAGGTGACCAAGGCATTAGGTCATTAGAACAGACATCATGTCTCCAAGATGGTGATGGATATGATATCATCTGTCCAAGCAGTCAGTACAGAAGAAGCAGGAAGTGAGATTTTTGAGATGCATGAAGGAAACAGGTGCAGAAGGCAAACAGAGAACTTCAGAAAGTACAGTTCCAAGGAAAAGGCAAGTTCATCTGAAGGTTGAGGCCAACTAAAAGGCAGTTGACGTCAAGGAAAAACGTACGTGAGGAAAGTTGAGCAGTTGCTGACAAGAAATAAAAAGACGCCAGACAGAAGGATCGGGGTTCTTTGTTCCGCAGCGTTCGAGTCAAGCACACACGGAGATGCAGAATCAACGGAGGGCTGCTTGCTGATACCCCGGGACGATGAGACTGCTCGCTGCACAAGAAAGGAACAAGATCCGTTTACCCACAACCCGGGATTCTGATTCGACTGCGGCCCCACACTCAACCCAAAAGATTCCAACGATGCTGCAGTGGACATGGGGAATAGACAAAGATCTTATATGGATAAAGAACTGAGTTCGTTGAGGATTCTCACCAGTTCAATTTTGGATCTATTCTAAGAGGATTCTGCCAAGACAAAGACAGGACTCCATCCATGGACGTTAAAGTTTTCTGCTGCCAAAGATCGTCTCTGCATCTGGGTTTGAGTAATACTGCCTCCCCAAAGTTTCTATTTAGATCAGGACACAGTGTAGGGTTAGAATTAGGAGTAATTTCTAAAAATTCTTAAAAATATCAATTTCTTAATCTTTTATTGATAAGCTGTATGTCATTTTCCCTTGCTAAAGCTTGCTAATAAAATACTAATGTCTAATTGATGCTGTGGACAGTTAAATTATTTGAGTCAACTAAAATTAATTCTTCTGATTATTGTAAAACCAGTGTTTGTGGTCCTAGTAAATTAGGGTGGCTTCGTACGTTCTTTAGTTCAGATAAATAATGACCCTGGGACTTATTCCTAGTCGCTAAAATTATCTAAGTTATAACAAGTGCACGTTAATAAATAGAGGAAGAGCTGCCGTGAACAGACGTGGTTTATGAGCTCGGACACCGGCGGGGCTACTCCGATGTCTGATTCATGAACTGAAGCAGGACATAACGTCTGGATGAAGGTAGTTAGAGCTTAGACGAATCTTTCTCGCTCCCAGCTTAAACAAAAGTTCTCTACATTCTTATTTGCGGTAATACCCAGGAATTAGAGGCTTTTCGGACCCGTGAGATGGAGAGCTGGTCAGTAGTCAGTCCGCTGGAGGTTAGGAGGAGTTAGGGGCGTGGCTGAATACTGTGGATTAACAGGCCGAACGAAATGGCGTAAAACTCAACTCCACATTTATTATGACATCTATAAAGAAAGACTACGTAACTATCACACAACACTAAAACATTCAAGAGAGGCTTTCTTTGCAGATGTCATAAAAAAAAACACTAACAAACGCTCAAGCTTTATTTGCTAATGTTGACAGGCTCACAAACCCTCCTATGACGTTACCACCTGAACTTCAATCTAATGCCTGCAACAAGTTTTCCAGTTT
>NW_015115032.1:74367-83412 GCF_001443285.1 Poecilia latipinna
TTTTAATTTTAATTATGTAAAGCACTTTGAAATGCCTTGCTACTGAAATGTGCTAAACAAATAAAATTTGATTTGATTTTGATTCATCACTAATAGTGCTTTTAATTTGTTGTATTACCAAACAATTTACGGAGACAGATTTTTCACCAAAACAGAGACACTATGCTTGTGACAGAAAATCAATTAGTATAGGTTTGATAAGAGTATCAATATGTTAAAATGAGTTGTAACATTAAAACTGCTATAAAATATTTCATGTTTCTATGTTCTAGATCACAGGTGTCCAACTCCAGTCCTCTGCTGTCCTGCAGTGTTTAGATGTGCCACAGGTACAAAACACTGGAATGAAATGGCTTAATTACCTCCTCCTTGTGTAGCTCAGCTCTCCAGAGCCTGGCTAATGACCTAATTATTCTCTTCAGGTGGTTCAGCAGAGGCTCATCTAAAGGTTGCAGGACAGCGGCCCTCGAGGACTGGAGTTTGACAGCCCTGTTCTAGATGATGACCTCCAGTTGTCTCTGTGGGCCAACCAAGAGTATGCTCAGCATTTTTATTAGAAGTGTCCATTCCAGCAGCTGCATATACCACAATACAACAAGAAATCACATGAAAACTTTCTTTAACCTGACGTTCTGAGATGTTCAGGTCTGGTGACATCACATGGATCAGTTTATCAGTTTTAGGCAAGAACAAGAACCTTTATATTACAAATGCATTATGGTGCAGATACGTGCATCCTTTGGCTAACATAGGATTTTTGTATCTTGTTATTATACAAGATACAAAATAAGGAAAAGCTTAGTTGTACAACCATCATGTAGCTTTAAAACCATGGCATTAATTAAATATTTTCACAGCGCTTCTTTGAAAGGAGAAAACAGAGAGGATGTTTAAACTATTCGTCCTGATTCATAGTTTATTCAAACAGCTCTTTCTACAGAAGATAAATCAAAGAACATAAGGGCCATTCCAAATTTTGATACATTCTTGTATTTAAATTTTTAGGAGCAATAATGTGAGGAACATCCACTTTGTTGTTTACATTACAAACATGAAACCAAGAGTGCATTAAGAAAGGGTTAGCCCATGTTCTGGCGGTTTCCATATCCACGGCGGTGATCATCTTTCCACTCATCCCAGTTTCTGGCTTTTAACAAAGAATCTTCATCATCATTCTCAGCCTTTTTCTCTTTTTCTTCATCTCTCGCCTGCACATCAGTGTTGTCCTCCACAGTAACTTTGCTCGGCATGCCCTGATCAGGCAGGACTCCATGTTTTCTGTGTTGCTCATACCAGTCATCCACCGTCATGGTGGGGAGGCTAGGATACCCAGCGCCGAGTACTTGAGCCTGTGGACAAGAGAAATGAAATCCATCACACAGTGACTTAGCATATTTTGAAAATGACAACCTATACTGCAGCTGATCGCCGAGTGAGCCTGTCTGACCTGTTTTAACCAACCAGTGTCATTTTCCTTCCATCCGTCTAGCAGCATGTACAGTGAACAGACCTAGCTGAAACTGTTTCTTAAAGACACTTAAAGTGCATATTCAAGGTTCTTTTAAATGGTAGAAAAATATTTCCCTGGGTCAAACTGTAAATCTGGTTGCTGTATTTGGTGTCTAATTAGCTAGTGAATAATTTAAAGTGTTGACTCAACAAAAAAGCTCTCCTAGAAAAAACGTGTGATTTGTGTGACAACTGGAGGTGAACGGAGCCCAACGGCTGCGATGTGATTGCTGAGTTCAAGGAGGTTTTGTCTGCTTATATGTGGTTAAAACTTGTTTATGTGCAGCTGCTCAGGCTGCAATTGGCCTGGATATGGTGAGGCAGGAAAAAATTATTAGCCTTGGGTGAGATTCATCCAGCTAGGAAGGTAAGATTTCGCCATTCACAGTATGTAAACTAACATGGTTATCTGCAGTGCGCACTGCTGCGAGAAGGCTTAAAACGAAAGTGACCCAAATGAATATTAGATGGGACCCAAAAGACATGAAAAAGTTGGGCTGAAATCCACTGCAGTAGCACCATAACACAGCAGAGGCAGCGAAGGGAAAGAACAATGCTTTATTATTTTTATATATATATATATATATATATATATATATATATAAGCGCCGAGTCCTTATCAGTGCTTTAAGTTCATCCATGTTGTCAGCTAACAATCTCAGGTTGCCCACTACGATGGGTGGTAGAGATAGTTTAAATTTCCTCCTTTCTCTCTCTCCTTCTTTTCAACTCCTCCAGGATTTATGGCTTCAACTCTGGTATTATTTTCAGCTTTTCCAATTTTGATGTTTTGAAGCAAATGACTGGACCCTAACCCAATCACATGGAGATGACATCAGTGCCATCACTGAATATACGACTATTAACCCTTTGCGACGTCAATTAATCATTCAAGGCGCCATGTCTGGTCGGAAGTGTGGGACAGGAGTGTTGAACACAGCGACTGAAATTGTTTTCCTAAGTTGTTTTTGCCTGTTTATTCATGGCTTCTACTTGTTCGAGTCAAGCTAATTTGTCTGAACGCAACACGCCTGGTTGGGGCTTATAGACGGCTGTATTTACAAAAGTTTGGAATAACTAGCTTAGAAAACTCATCTTCCCTCCTGATGAGTTGATCAAACTGCTGACTTTGCCTGAATCCAGAACAGGATTTATATATGTATGTTATAAACAGTGTTTCCCTTTACACCAGAGCAGCCTTAAAAACATACAAAAGGCGAGATGCTAACCAATCTTTATCCGTAAATGTTAGGCTACATGACGGTGCAGCATTGTCTCCATCATTACCAATGACGTAAACCTTCTCCATAATGTGATATTTGATATCGTGGTGTGGAGTTGACATCTGCTTCAACAAACCCACTGTCACTTGGACAAGGCAGGCAGCACAGTGAAGATCATGTTCTTTGATTTCTCCATCTAACACAATTCAACCTGATCTGCTCTGCGAGAAACTCTGAAGACACAGGTGGAGGCCTCAATCACCTGGATCCATGGCTAGGTTTGACAGAATAGGAAATAAATCAATTAACTGCAAGATAAATGAAAATAGTCAACATTTTAATTTATCGGCTTAATCGTTTCTTCCTGCCTTTTTCTTTATTGGTGACACTGGATGAAAAAAGACTCAATTCCAGTGTTTTCCACTGACCCCTCCCTTCCTCATTTCCTTAGTGTAAGGGAGGAGTGAACTATTGGATCAGGTAGTGGGATGTGGCCGTCTTCTCCATCTAAATCTAATGATTATTGAGGGGCAATATAATATACAGACTTCATAATCTGTACTCTTTTGGTTGAATGTAGTTTTTTCCCCCCACTTTGGTTTTATGTTGCGTTTGGTTTTAATTCAAGTGCATTTTTTGTTAATGGAAACAGAGTCCATTTTATTTTTGTTTTGTTTATTTTACCAGTTCCAGTGTTAAATGTTCTTTGGAAAATAAAGTGTATTTATTTTTGGCAGGATGTGCTCGTATTATTATGTCATTATATCAGTTTAAAATGGTCTTCAAACAATATTATTATTTATCGCAATAATTTTGGAGACAATTAATTGTTCAGCAAAATTTGTTATGGTGACAGGCCTAGCTATGACTACTTCACAAACAAACCACAGTCTGTGAGACTGAAGGAGTGTCTCCAACAAGATGGTCAGCAACACCACAGGAGACTGTTCTCTCACCACTCTTTTTCACTCTCTACACTTCAAACTTCCAGCACAAGTCTGACTTCTGTCATCTACAGAAACGCTCAGATGACTCTGCAGTTGTCAGTTGTATCATAAATGGCCAAGAAGCAGAGTATAGAGATCTGATGGACCGCTTTGTCTCGTGGTGTGGGAACAATGATCTCATCTTAAATGTGAACAAGACAAAGGAGATGATTGTTGATTTGAGGAGGAACGGGTTAGATTAAACCCTATTTCCATCATGGGGGAAGAAGTGGAGGTGGTTGAGGAATATAAATACCTCAGTGTTTACCTTGGCAGCACACTGGACTGGAGGCACAACAGTGAAGCCGTTTATAAGGAGGGGACGGAGCAGACTGGACTCCTTGAGGAAACCAAGATCCTCCAAGGTTTTCACCAAGATGTTGCATATCTGCCATCAGTCTGTTGTGGAGAGAGTCATCTCTTCTGCCATCCTCTATTCAGGCAGCAGCATCAGAGCCAGGGACCTAAAAAGGCTCAACAACCTGATAAAGAAGGCTAGTTCTGTTTGGGGGACGACTGTGGAACCTCTGGAGATGATTATGCAAATAAGGATTCTTCATAGAATCAAGAAAATTATGGACAACCCTGACCATCCTCTTCACGAGACCATCTTGGGAATCCAGAGGATCTTCAATCAGAGGCTTCTTCAGATTCAGTGCAGTACAGATTGCTGCAGGAAATCTTTCCTGCCAACAGCTTTCTCCATCTTCAATAACTCTTAGAAGAATCTAAATTAATGAGTTACAACATTAAATTTCCCTTTGGGATTTATAAAGTATTTTTGAATTGAATTTAATCAGCTGCTCCCAGTTGTAAATCACCCTTTTGCTATGGTTATGCATCATAACAAAATAACAAAAATATGAAAAATATTGAAAAAAAAAAGTTAAACTACACAATGTCCAAAACAAGAAGGAACAGCTGTCAAAGATAAGCTATTTTCCTCCAAAAAGGCAAGATGAATGTTTGAAAAACAGAAAAAAATCTCAATGAAAGTACAGAGCCACTCCAGCGTATTGCCACCCTTGCGGTGCAATTCTAGAACATCCCACCTGTATAAGTTTTGTTTTGTCTGTTTTATTCTGTTGAAGATTACAGTAACCTTTATTTATTTTATACCCGGTTTTCCTTAAACTGCTGTAATTCTTCATGTTTATATGACCGGCAGCTTGTAAACATATTTGCAAATGGCTTTAGTTTGCCATCTGCAATGTCGTTACAATCCTGTAGCACTTCTCAGTGGGGGCAGTACCGATCCCCCCAGAGGACGCTGGCAGAGAGAGGCGCTGTGATTCCTTTGGGGGACATTTGCACAAAGATAAACTTTACACTTTAGATGCGCAACAATACCAGTTTAGACGTTGAGCTACTTGCTAAAAACTGAGGTGTGTAACATTAAAACATGCATGGCTGCAACTGTATCAATGTTAGCTCTTCTTCTCTTTAGTGTCTCTGTTAGCTTCTTAACGGCTGTCGTTGGGGCAGAGCAGAGTAGGCTTGGAAGAGGAGGTACTAGTACCTTTTACTTTGAAATATGGACCATTAATGCAATGAGAACGTGAATTTCAGACCTGTTACGATACAAAGGCTTCAACATGTGTTTAAAGTGAAAGATGAACTTTAAGAATGCTGACTATTCATAAAGTTCACATGAACTGACTTACAAACCACTTCACCTGTTGCCATCATCACACAAACTCACCTGTAAAGCATTTCTAGTGAGGATGAAGGGTTTCATGGGATTTCTGGGTGGCTGAGCTGGTTGGTTAGCAGGACTCCGCTTCAGAACATCCATGTTTTTAAGTATCTCCACCTCCTGGTCAATGGCCTCCATCTCCTCCAGACAAACAGTGATCCATCTCTGGACATTCAGAAGGTAAAACTCTCTGCTGACCTCGTCATCGGCCTGTCCTCTCTCCATTACTTTGTGAACATCTGACAGTCTAGTCTCCAGTTCCTTTCTCTGTCGATACCGTTCAATCTTCGCTTGTCTCTTTGCTGCCATGGCAACCAAATTTGATGGACCTGCAGAAAAAGACTGAGATCACAGGCACATAAGTAAATCAAAGTCCATGAATTTATGTCTAACAGTATCAACAGGTCTGTTGACAAATAAACTGAATAATATGCTGGTAGTTTAGTTATATTTCCACAGCTGCAGTCTTGAAATAAAACAGAGTCCTCAATTTCTGACACCAAGACGAGACGAGAACCACAGAAACACAAGCACCATAGAAAAAGATAGCATTTTTTGCCCTTATTTGCAAATTCCATGATTTTTAATTACCTGAAATTAAATGCCATGACTTTCCAGGTTTTCCATGACTGGTCGAACCCTGTCTGAGTCAAAAAGTGAAGCTCCCGATTTACCAGTCGATCTACGTTCCCACCCTCATCTATGGTCATGAGCTTTGGGTCATGACCGAAAGAACGAGGTCCCGGATACAAGCGGCCGAAATGGGTTTCCTCCGCAGGGTGGCTGGGCTCTCCCTTAGAGAGAGAAGCTCGGTCATCCAGGAGGGACTCAGAGTAGAGCCGCTGCTCCTCCACGTCGAGAGGAGCCAGTTGAGGTGGCTCGGGCATCTGGTCAGGATGCCTCCTGGACGCCTCCCTGATGAGGTGTTCTGGTCACGTCCCATCGGGAGGAAACCCTGGGGAAGACCCAGGACACGCTGGAGGGACTATGACTCTCAGCTGGCCTGGGAACGCCTTGGGATTCCCCCAGAGGAGCTGGAAAAAGTGGCTGAGGAAAGGGAAGTCTGGGTCTCCCTTCTTAGGCTGCTGCCCCCGCGACCCGACCCCGGATAAGCGGAAGAAAATGGATGGATGGATGAATGGATGGGAACCGCATGACCTGTGACTTCGCCACAGAAACGTCCTCCACCGAAAACTCCAGGGGCCTCATGCATAAAAGAGTGCGCAGTTTTGGCACTAGGGTAACCCTAACCCTTCCCCCGGAGGAGCTGGAGCAGGTGGCTGGGGAGAGGGAAGTCTGGGCCTCCCTTCTTAGGGTGCTACCCCCACGACCCCACCCCGGATAAGCGGAAGAAAATGGATGGATGGAGGTCAGACTATTTTTTCATCAGTGAAATCTTCAGAGCCTTGTCCACTGCAACTTCCAACCTTAGATAATAATTTCCCAATACTTTGTGGTAGGTTGTATTGTGGTTGGTTGAAATCAAAGTCAAATCTTTGGGACACATTTCTTGGGGTATCTAGTCCATAAATCATAGTACACATGATCAAAACTACACAAAAACCACAGTACAACCTGGAGAACATAACATCTGGGCTCAGTTCTGTCCACATAAGGGGTAAAGCGATCAGTTCTAAATAGCAGTCAGAGTCCAGATCTGAATCTGTAGAAGGCGTACAGAAAGATCATCCACGGTTTCCCCCGGTGCACCGCAAGCGTGGCGGCCACCAGGCTTTGCTTGGCCGGGCTAAGTGTTTTTGTTTTTATTAAAAAAAATAAAAAATAATAAATTAAAAAAAAGTTTGTTTTTATTTAAAAAACAACAACAAAAAAAACACTTTTTCTTTTAATAAGCCGGACTGCAAGCAAATCTGCTCCGGTGAGCATTTTACTGGCAGGGCAGAATTATTCCTGAAAGAATAGGGTTTTTATTTATTTATTTATTTTTTATAGCCAATGCATTGAACAGGGCGCGCGCACCAATCACACCACTGACGCCTCTGTGCATTGCCTTGCGCGCTGACTTAGCTTGATGTCTGATGTTTACCTCAGTACAGATCGCGCGCGCCTCCTTTCACTCAAAGTGGACGCAGGCTGACCTGTATGGATATTTACATCAACCCCGAGGATCCATGTTTCTTTGTAGAATTAATCAAAGTAGGAGTCAAGTTTAAATCCACTGCGTTTGCTTTGCTCGTGCAGCTCAATGTGAACCACAAATGTTCACATTGAGCTGCACTCAATGTGAACAGGTGTGCATTTAGAGGTGAGCATTGAGCGTGCAAGTGAGATTGAAATTTTTTTGGTGAACATAGCTTGGCGTGTGCATTTACGTCTCCACACGTTGACTCTGTCTGCGCTGTTAAAAGTTTGAGTTCCCAGTTAGCAGGTGCGTTAGTCGACTGGTAGTTCAGCCTGTGGTGGAGCTTTCGCGCTCGCCTGATAGACGCGCAGCACGCTGGTTTGTTTTTTTTTATTTTTGCAGCAGCACAATGCATATCAAATGCTTTGTCCATTTAATGTCAGGTAGAGTTGCTCCGTGGCCATGCGGAGATCAGAAATACTCGTCCCATAAAGCTCCGTCAACCAAAACAGTTTCTGTGGCACTAATTGGATCCTTCCTCTTCTTCTGCTAATAACATCAGCACCACTAACAGCGTTTGAATTTAGTGAAATCTGGGAGAGGGGGGTGATCAGTCAATTATAATAGTACTGTACGAACACATACATCTTTATGTATGTGTGAGCAAACAGCTAAAACTCAAAGATTAAACTGACAGCATCAGATTGTAGCTATGGTAACAAAATAATCAAACTATGAAGATTATTCCTTGAACTTTTACAAAGTAAACTTGCCAGCTCCTTAAAATCTTAAATTTAGATGTTAAACCATTTAAAATATTTTAATTTATGTATGCTGAAACCATTAAATAAAATTTAACAGCACTGATATTCTCTTAGTTCATTTATGCCTTGGGCCAGTTCTAAATGTGATCAGCATTACATCGTGTTTTTAGATCCCCAAACCGATTACTTAATTTGGATTAAACAGAAGTGCAAATAATTGATATTTATTTTAATTTTATTTCTTTTTATTTGTTGTTTTTAAGATTCTATAGTTGTAGGTTTAAGTATTATCGGCAATGTAACCTAACCCTAACATAATTACCCAAAAATATTTTACATTTCCTGTCAACTTGCATTGATGTTAAGTTCGCTTGAACTTAACATCTTTTAATAGAGAAACACTGTAGACTGCCTTGGTGCCCTGACCACCTAGCACGTTTTCTGGGGGAAACTCTGTTACCTCATTATCTAAAACGAATATTTTCACTATGGCGTGGGAACATGTTGCCAAGACATGGAGAGGCATGATTACACAGCCTTCTTCAAATACGGTTTTATGTGCAAGTCTGCAACTAAAATAACTAAATTGTATTTACATTCACGCACAAAAGGTGATATGTAAAATTAAAGGTCGAAAAATATTTAAAATTTAAATCTCATTTTTATATCAAAACCTTGGGTTTGGAAAAATAAACTTCTTAAAACCATACCTGTAAGATTTTGCGAATGTTAGCATTTACATGATTCTTGAGAATAGGGACAAAATGGGTTTTAATTTTCCCAT
>NW_015115032.1:87792-88652 GCF_001443285.1 Poecilia latipinna
AGATATTTGAAAAAAATATATTTTGTGTATATTTTATTCAACTTTTGTGCATTATCCATAGGACCTGTTTTGTCCCTCTCCTCAAGAATCACTGATATTATGAGTAGTACACATGTATATAAAGCTCAGGGTAGTCTTTACCTTGGCTTTGGAAAATACGCCCTCCGATGTTTCCTCGGAAACACCGTTTTCATTTGATGGCTTCGGCAGCTCAAACTGTGAGATGTTGTAGTCATGACACGTCTTTAAGAAATCCATGAAGTAAGCCCGAGCTATCTGCACTGTCTCCAGCCGCTTGTGCTGGCTGCTCTGCTTCATGTGCAGGGCCCCTAGCAGGGCAGGGAGCAGCAGGTACTTCAGGTCTGCAGTGGCGAGCTCTTCCACCTCTTCGTTACGGCTAAACAGGTCGAGCTGAGCAACCATCCTCGACGCGTCTTCCAACATGTTAATGCCGCGTTTAATGCGATGCACGGTGTTGGGGCCGAACGGTTCGTTTGAACTGTCCAGTTCCTCAAGTATCTTCCAACCACGCTCCAATAAGTCAGATAGTCTTAATTGTTCTGTGTCTGAAGCGGATGACTGTTCAGTCGCAACGGCCATACTTTCAGCCATGTTCTTCTTCTTCTTCTTCCTTTTCTTCTTCTTCTTCTTCCTGTTTTTATGGCAGTTGGCAAGCAACGTTTAGATGTGCATTATTGCCATCTACTGGAATGGAATGTGGATTGGTATCCTAAATACATAGACATAATATAAGAGTAGACCCCGCATTGGCTGCTCCGGCGCAGGAAATACGGCGGCCATCTTGGAGCGGTCGTCCCTCCGTCCATAGACATTAATACTTAGACGCCTCATGGAGCGGG
>NW_015115032.1:94431-97503 GCF_001443285.1 Poecilia latipinna
ATGTTCCATGCAGTTTTTTACAAATTCAGTTCTAATTCAAAACCACTTTACTAATCCCAATGGGAAATAAAATGTTGGTGTAACTCAATTTTTCAAAGCGTTATTGTAGATGGTGATGGCTGTTGGAAAGAAAGATCTTTTGTAGGGGTCTGTTAAGTGAAGTGAAGTTTTACAAATCACAAACATGATTCTAAATATTCTATTAGAGCAGAATAATTTAGTCCAGGATTGAAGAGTCTAGGTGTTGTAGATTTGGAATTAAAGCAGTTCTCGTGTGACTGAGATAAAAAAAAAAAGTGGTGATATCCACTTTTTGGAAGTTTCACAAATCAGAAAAAAGCTCCACAAATCCCAAACATGGTTTTACATATTCTGCTATTAATTGAAAATAATCTGATCCAGGTTTGAAGTGTCTAGGTGTTGTAGATTTGGAATTAGACCAGTTCTAGTGTGATCCAGATGCAAAAAAGTGGTAAAATCAACCTTTGTTGAATTTTCACAAATCGGATAAAAGTTTCACAAATCACAAACATGATTCTAAATATTCTACTATTAGAGCAGAATAATCCAGTCCAAGTTTGAAGAGTCTAGGTCTTGTAGTTTTGGAAATAGAGCAGCTCATGTGTGATCAAGACTGAAAAATAGGGCAAAATTGCCCTATTTTGAAGTTTCACAAATCAGAAAAACGTTTCACAAATCCCAAACATGGTTCTAAATATTCTGCTATTAGAGAAGAATAATCTAGTCCAGATTTGAAGTGTCTAGCTGTAGTAGTTTTTTAATTAGAGCAGATCTATGGTGATCCAGATGAAAAAATGGTGAAAATCGAATTTTACTGAGTTTTCACATATCAGAAAAATGTTTCACAAATCCCAAACATGGTTTTAAATATCCAGCTTGAAGAAGAGAATAATCCAGTCTAAGTTTCAAGTGTCTAGGTGTAGTAGTTTTTATACTAGAGTTGATTAAAGATGTGGAAAGTGTTGAAAAATTAAGTGGAATCGCCCTTTAGCTATTGGAAGCTGGAATGGAAAAATGGGAAAATTATAAATTTTTCAAATAAATATTGAATGAAAAATAGATGAAGGAAAAATGGAAAATGGAAATGGAAATAGAAACATGAGAAATTGATAAATTAAACTTTGATATTGAAAAATAGATTAATGAAAATGGGAAATTGAAAAATTTATAATATGAAAAATAAATAAATAAGAAATTGGGTTGATGAAAAAGGGAAATTGAAAAGCAGTTAAATGAAAAATAGATTAATGAAAAATGGGAAAAGTGAGCGGTGGGAATGATTTATATTTGTGAACAAAAAATTATGTGTGGTGTTTAAATCTCAGCACACTGCGTAGTGTGTGGCTTTGTGTCTGCGCTACAAAGTCCGTCCATGTATGTGATCCCGGTTGGCCGGTGCATTAATGGTTTTAAGCGTTCAACTCTTTCCGCCTCCTAGTCACTCATCACGCTGGTTTTATTTTATTTTCAGACGAGTTTTTCTCATAATGCAAGAATGTTATCAAATAATAACCTCTCATCAGGCAGAGGGCTGCGTCCTTAATAAACCTGCTATGAAGGACGCAGCCCTGCGTCTCTAATGTCGAACCATGGATTCATTCATGCCGAGCTTACGTACTACCAGATCCATAGCCTTCGACTTAAAAGCTGCGTCATATGAACTTCTTCGTGTGGTTTCCATGATGAGGGGGTTTGAGTTTGAAAACATTTCTCCGTCGTGCCTGCTGCTAGCATGTGCTTAAATGAAAATCAGCACTTTCTTCTTTCATTTCCAATTTTGACTTCCAGTGATTCACTTCCTTCTAAAGAGCCCCCTGGTGGTTGAAGAAAAATCCACAGTTTATAAGCTTTAAACCCATGGTTCAAAGCGTGGGAAGAAAGTAGCGGCTTATAGTCTGAAAAATACGGTAATTCAATTTTAACTTTCTAAATGCTTTATTCCTAGCTTTAATAGCTTCTTTACATTCATTAGTCCACCAAGGAATCATTTTCTTTTTCTTTAATCCAGTAGATTTGCCAATGTCCTTTTCTGTAGATTCACATACAACTGTAATCACTGAATTTAATTCTTCAGTATTACTACTTAAATTAGACATAATCCCCATAAATTTTATTTACTATCTTATTATATATTGCCCAATTAGCCTCCCTCATTTTCCATTTAGGATATAAAATTTCTTCAACTGTTACCTTAAGATTTTATATATTAAGCACAATAGGATAAAGATAACTTCCAAGGGGGTTATCATTAATTCTCGCCACCAGTTATCGTATTTTCCACACTATAAGGCGCACCTAAAAACCTTAAATTTCCTCAAAAGCCGACAGTGCGCTTTATAATCCGGTGCGCCTTATATATGGACCAATATTGAGCCACAACAGATCTAGCAACTACAGTAAGGAGCCGCCGGCTTCATTTTCCCCATAGAAGAAGAAGCACGCGGTGCATGCTGGGATAGTTGTCAGAATGCTGGTTTGTTAATAAAGTTTTACTGACCTATCTACTACCGACCATCTAGAATCAGGTCGTCTGCAGGTCATTTAGCACCACATTCTCCATGAACATGCTGTGCGCGAACTGAGAAGGGTGACCATCGTCCGGCCACATCCCAGCCCAGTCCCGGAAGGCTCTCCTAACCGACCGGAGTTGGACTGTTTTGTTGACATTCACCTTAGTGCAGCTCCATCTAGTGGATGCATAACGTAACTCCAGCCTCTACTGTAGCGTCTATTCTATGTGCCTTATAATGCGGTGCGCCTTATATATGAAAAAAAGTTTTAAAATAGGCCATTGATTGAAGATGCGCCTTATAATCCGGTGCGTCTTATAGTGCGGAAAATACGGTAATCTATTAACACTGGGTTTACGGTGATGCTGCTCTTCTTCTATTGGAGTTCTTAAAAGTGTGCATTACCTCCACTATCTGGTCTGGAGTGTGAACTGGAGCTAATGCCGTTCACTAATAGATCCTACATCTTACATCTGAAAATGGATTGGATAAAGATAGCTTCTGTGTTTTAGTTAAAGAACTGAGAAAAACAGATCATATT
>NW_015115033.1:0-48839 GCF_001443285.1 Poecilia latipinna
AGGGGAGGATGAGCAACAGCACATGAGATTGACCCGCCTCCTGGTTCTGATTGGTTGTTTCTAGTTAGCGCTGGAAAAAGGAGAGGAGCTCAGTTTCTTTCGCAGATGATCTGACTCGTGCCATACAGTTACAACATAGTGACAGTTTCAACATGCATGTAAAATTATTATTTTTTTTATAAACGTGAGATACTGCAGCTTTAAAAAAATTATATACAAATTGTTTTTGAGTAACTCCCTGATATTACAGTTCTCTAACTGTAGGACTTTTGACACGATTAAATAGCAGAAGTGTGAAAACTGAAGGATTGATTAAAAAGTTATTCTTAGTTTATGCAGCTGCAAATGCAACACATTTATTCCAGGGCATTCAATAAATGTGTTACGCTTTATAGGTCTACAGTCATTTTTGGAGACCCAATTCAATGTATTTGAAATTATAAGTTCCAAGAAAGCTGAATTGAAAATCAGATCTTTCCAATAAATTTACAATTTGAGAGTAGTTAAGAAATCTGAACCCACGCAGCGTTAATTTCAATTAAAGTTAAAACTGTCAAAGAAAAACCATGTTTCTGTAGCTATTTCCTAACAGCTGCGATGTGCAAACCTCCTAAGTCAAAGCAGCATGTGGTGAAACATCCCATTTTTCAGTGTCCTGAGATACCGTACCTGTTTTTAAGCCTTTAAACCCTCACACACAATATGCTCTACACCACATTCAGCTGTTAAGCACTGCGTGTGGAAATGTACTTTACATTGTGTGACACTCTAGTAAAGCTTGTGCTTGCTCAGCTAAGCTTCGGATGTCTCATCAAATTTCCATTTGATTCCGGAGAGACACCATCTTTTCTGCAGTCGACTGCATTTTTATGTGACGGGGGGCAGAGTGGGGTGCGGGGTGTAGAAACGGAGAAAATCTGCCCTGAAACCTCACGAATATTCTAAAGTATCCTCCAAAACATACTTTGGAAAAATGTTCTCCCTAATCCGACATGTGGAGAAATGTTTGATAAATGTCTACTTTTCTCACCCTCCGTGAGTAAAAAGCCTTTACCTGGCAGTCGCAGTGTGAGGAAAAAGGGCCTGCATTGGTTGGTGCTGTACGCTGTACCAACGCTTTCCACCACAAACCAGACATATTTTGTCACCATTGTAAGATATTGGTGCACAAATCGGTTGAAGTGCTTTCCCAATGTTTCCTACAACGCCACATATGCTGATGGATTCAAAACTCATGTTACGTGGGTCTAGACGAGGGTAAGTAAAAGGGATTTTAGCAGAACATCAGGCCGTTTCTGAACGGTACATCATTTTGTGATGGACTTCTGTTCTACACCAGGTTTCAACAAGTCAAATGAAAGACTTTAAAAGACCTTTTTAATGCCACTTTGATTGAATTTTGACTATAAATATCAGGGATGGTTGGGGGAACTTACTGCATTACAATCAAGAACAGCAAAACTGGGAACCCGATTACCACCCTTAACCCCCACAGTGTCGAGCTTAAAGGTTCTTTTGTGCCGAGCCTCATATGGGTTGACAGCAGAAATCAGCCAGTGGCAAAAATGAACGACCATAAATTAGCACTCAGTCATAACAGAAGCAAAAAAACTAATTTTTGTATTTTTGCATTTTTCTTATTGCCGATTCAAATCTTGCTTCGACAGTAAACAGGCTTTCTCCTATCTACTGGATTACCTCTGGTAGAATTTCAACCCAGCTCAAAAATCAACACAATTCACTGATATTAACACAATTATACGGCATCATTTTGCCATTTCAACACTTTGTTTCATCCTGTGGAAGAGGTCCAGTTTCCCTCAGCAGGTTGTTGTAAAATTCAAAACGGTGGTCAAGACACTAGAGAATGATGAGCCTGCTTCTGGTATCTGTTCTCACCCAACAAATTGGTTTATGTTTTTGACCTAATGTTTATTTAATGCAACCAAACCTCTGTACCAACAGCATTAACTCAACATTAACAGCATTAACCCGGCAATGTTTCATATGCAGGCGGCAATATTTTTTATTTAGCCTTGGCGGTGGTCAGTGAAACACCTTGAAACGTTGCCAGGTGTACATCAAATTCTGCCTGTACTGCTGTAGAGTAAATTTGAAATTAAAAATCATGGGTAAAAGTTGTGTAAAAGAGGTAATCAAAAGAGAACATTGATAAAGTGAAAGTTAGAAAGAGTGACACTTGCTTAGCTAAAGATTTCTTTTTAACGAGCCATTCAAAAGTATTCGTTTTTACATTTGCTTAGAGAAATCTTGGAACAACTAATTATATGTTTGTTTGTTTTTTTAAATTATCAGATAATATAAAATTTCATCAAGTACTATGGGATAAAAGAAAATGAAAGGAAATGAAAACCATGTGGTGGTAGAGGAAGCATTACCCTGTTAAATCATAAATATTCTTGATAATATAGCAGACCTCTACAAAAGTTGGTAGAAACTCTAATAATACAGTCCCACATGTTATATAGTGGGTAGCATAATCTGCTGTCATTTTCTCTGAGTTTTGCTGGAGCAAAAAAAAAAAGGAAAAAAAAAAGTTGGTGTGACAGAGCTTGAAAGAAAATTTCCCCGGCTTCTATTTAGAACTCCATTCAGGAGCCTCCATTACTACTCAGGCAACAATGTGAAAACACTAGAAAGAGGTGTGCTGAAATGATGAAAGGCTGTCCCGGAAAATGGTAGAAAAATGGCCCATTTACTTTCTTGCACCTTTTGGGGAGTCTAAATGGATTTTACTGAGTAATCACCGCAATACCTCCTGAAGCCCGCTAGAGGGCAGAGTGAACGCACGGAACTATTTTTATTTTATTTTATTTTTTTATTTTTTTTTTGCCGCCGCCGCCGCAAGCAGGAAGCAGAACTGCCAGGAGAGTGATAAGGAGGCCTTTGACACGGTGGGAATGTTTGTGCACTTTCTCTGCACTTTTCACAAAAAGTAAGCATGACAGGAAGAAGACAATCACAAACGTGGCAACAAAAAAACAAAAGTACCTTTTTTTATTTTTTAAAGAGGCTTAACGTGAGGTAAAGTACAGGCCCGGTTCAGCCGCAGTAAATGAATCACCGAACCTCGAAACAATGAGCCCTACCTGGGCAGCCAGGGAGACGTCGGCCACAAATCTGCCTGGGCTTGAAGAATGAGGGGAAAACTTCAAAAATCCCCGAGCAATTAACCAATCACAGCCCAACAGGACAGCGTGATAGAGTGCGCACATCACCGGCCGACAGGCCCGCATCCGTTATGCTTTCAGTGGGGCGAGATCTAAATTAGAGAGCCAATTAACTCTGCTAATAGCCCCTCTCCTATTTAATCTGGAAGACAATGGGAATTGAAGAGGAAGCTTTTTACAATATCCTCTTTCTGCCACGATTCCGAGGGTCTGCGCTTGCCTTCTTGTTTTCACTTCAATTAGCCCAGCGCTTTCTATGATTAAGTACCTATAATTATTTTTCAATTAAGGCTTTGATCTGCTGTGTACTGTATACAGCTCCTCGGCGCCGGAAGAATGAGGATGAAACAGTAAATTTGTTCCCTTCTGTGTCGCACTGATGAGGGTGCAAGCTAGATTAAGCTGCGGGGGGGAGAGAAGTGCAGCCAGAGAACTTGTTTTGAAATCTGTTTTCTTTGGAGAATTCATTCGTGCTTTTTGGAGTTTCTTTTGCATCTGTCCATTTTTAACCGTCTCAAACGATTAAACTGTAGGAAAGAATATCAATAATGTTGGTGTGTTTAAATGAGGGATGCACCGATATGAAAATTTGGGCCGATATTTTTATTTTATATTGATACTGATGTTATGGCAATAGTTACATTTATTATATATATGTCCATTATCATTTTCACCTTTGGCAACTGACTGACAACAGTTCCACAAGTGCATCAGAATTCAACACCAAAAAACACACAAACATTTTCCACACAGAGAACAAACAGCCCATTACAGGATTATGTTCTCAAGTCTGATGTTTATTTTTGCTATTATTAATAAGTGACCATCTACACACAGCGGTGGCTGATTAGCTAATTTAATCACCTGCTCTAATGATGATCTGTCAGAGTTGGTGTGTGGTCGACTTATTTTAGTCTTTAACTGAACTGAAACACACTGAATTCTGCAGCACATCTACCTGTAAAAAATTTCAAAGTCAAGCTAGCATAATTTACCTACTACCCTTTCTAGCCATTATTTTTTGATTAATTGACCTGTGAAATGTGGTACCCTTCGATCTTATAATCTAGTTTGTAGCTAACAAACTAGATCATTATTAGCAAAGCACTCCATCACATTTTCTTTTACATATCACATGTCAATTTAAGATTTAGCTTGTTTTATTGACAACTTGACAGCTAAAACCAGTTGGAGTCATCGTTGGTGAGCAGGGATTTTGCGCACAACGTCACATAGCAACGTGTCTATCATCCCACAAACTCAAATAATGCCCTTAAAAAACATACCCACTTATAATGTGTAAAGAAGTGTGACTTGTGTCACTAAATTGCACACAGTTAGTGTATTTTTTCAAAATCACTGGTATTTGTTGATGCTTTCACTGAATAAACAGTGGAGACCAAAAATCCATCTCGACAATTGGGACAGTTTAAACATCACTATCTGGAATTTATCATGACAACAATAAATCAAAATCGTTATGACAAGACATTTGTCAGGATAAATGATAAATGCTTACCTCATGTGAGTGTCATCAATCCAATTACTGTGAAATAAATATTGTTTACCAGGTTGTAGTTTTTGTTTTGGGTTCAGAACATTCTAAAATGGTTTCACTGTACCAGGCCATTCGTACACAAGAATCCGTTGATGGTCCTGCTGCATACTTGGCTGTATATTTAAGGTCGTTTCTGGGAGGTGAACCTCTGCCCCATTCTGAAGTGTTTGCCCACCTTAGCAGGGCCTCTTCCAGAACTGATCTATGTTATCATCAGCTTGAAGCAGCTTCTCTTTACCTGCTGAAGAAAAACCTCCCCACAGCACAATCATACCACCACCATGTTTTACAGTAGGAGTGTGGTTTTATAAAAGGGCAGTATTACATAAAATTTGCTTCTTTGAGCTCGGCATCATATCATATATATCATGCATGGTTGAGAAATCTGTCAATCTCCATGGCAACCATTCAGCCATGCAAAACAGCTGGGGGGACTTGGAGCGAAGTTCCTCCTCAAAACTCCAGATTCCCTCCCCCTCTCAGCTCCTTCAGACTAGCCAGCAGCAATTAGCAAGCACCTGGTGGAACAGCATATCTGCTGAGCTCATTATACGAGCTACTTCTCAGTGAAACGCTGATAACAATGTTGGTAAAGGGTTAATAGAGGAGCCATGTTGTGATGACTTCCTGAAGGCAGTTTCAGAAAAAGATGGTTTTAAAGAGATGGAGGCCCAATTTCAAGGTGTTATATTACAAAGTCAAATTTCTTATAAGTCATATTTTATATATAAATATATACAATTTTATAACATCTGAAGTTAACATAGTGACTTGATTGTGGTATAAAATGGCACTATGTGGCTGGAAGACTCATAATACTGCCCCTTTAAATTGTATAGCTGCAGTCAAAATAAGAAAAAGTAAAAAAAAAAAAAAGTTCACTTTTGCAAGGCTTCACATTTACTCATAACACTAACTTGTCAGTGAGTAAATCTGGACCTAAATCCCAAATGTCAGCTCTGAGGTCCAACATGACCCTGGAATACAATGAAATGCAACGCATGAGGTGTTGGTGAAGGCCTCCACCAGCTGAATATTAACTTAGTCATCAGCAGCATTGCAGCCTTTCTGCCTCGCAGAGCTGGCTTCATTCACGAGAGGCTCTCTCGTTTCACAGCCAGTCCTTCAGTCCGTGAAGTGCCTCCCCTACCACCCATTGTCGCCGCATTAACCGTAGGCTAGCATAAAAGTAATTGGAAAGTGATGCCGAGCCAAAGCTTCAATTAATGCCCCACCAAAAGTCCCCCGTTCTGTGTAATCGGCAATAATGGTTTCATGTTTGGGAGGGCGTCCGGTCACTCGCATTCACCGCTCACCTCCTTGACAGAGAGCACTAAAACCCCTGCTCAGAATCCCCACTCCACAGTAATCTTCATTTCACTCATTTTCCTTCTTTTTCCATCTCCGATGACAGCTCCAGTGTCTTCGTTTCGCTTGCAGTCAGATCGTGCGCCCGAGTGAACGGGAGGTGTAATTGACTACTGACAACTCGGCGACAGGATTCTTAATTATTACTCTAGGGTATGGCGGCTGGCTGGCCTGAGTTCAGCTCTCTACCAGAGTCTTTTTTTTTTTGCTCCAATATTGAAATGCAGTTTTTGCTTGCTGCATTTCCGTGCCAGACCCCGACACTTTGAATTTAGGCGATGATTGCAAATGAAATGCATGTGCTTCCTGGTTTAATGCTTAACATATTTTACACAAGATAACTGCAGGCTATGAAACGGCTAACGCATCCGATTGTTATTAACTAGATATTACAGCTGTCCGCTGAGCATTACCACCCAAATATACATATTTTATTAGTGGATGTTGTCAAAAAAAAAAAAAAAAAAACAACAACAACCATGTGTTCATCCTGCAAAAATGAGAAAACAAAATGCCTTTTGTTTTCCTTTGCTTTTGTATGGCAGCAGTTCATGTTACCCTTAAAGTGATAAGATATTACACTGAGGCTGCTGCTGCTGGTGCTGCAGCAGAGCATAATTCCTCTGGTCGTTGCGTGTTTGTGTCTGCTCCGGGCCTGCTCGGCGAGATAGAGAGGAGGAAAGAGGGTGAGCCTTGCTTTGTGCCGCAGTCGCTATCTTTTGTGCGGGCGGATATGGAAGAGGGTGTGAAACAATTGGACAAAATGGCCCTAATGTGCTTAAAGAATCTTCTGTCTTTAATCAAAGCTCACACACATGCACGACAAAAGCAGACAGAGCGAGCCCGATTCTCCGCTGCCTCTGCTGAGCGGCTGCTCTCTTCCCTCTCCTCCTGGCTCCCTGCACCAGCAGTCAGAGTCAGGTCGCCTTTGTTTTGTGTTCGTCTTTGACTGTTCATCCCTCCGCTTGTTCTTATGGATCCGTTGCCTCATCTCGTGAGCAAGGGGCAACAAGGACCGGATTGAATGCAGCGCGGCAAACTTTGTCAATGTTGTTGCGATTGTGTGGTAATATGATTATGAAGAGAAAAGAATATAATTTATGGTTTTCACTTCTTTTTTTTGTCTGAAAGGTGTAGCATGCATTTGTATTTAATCTTGTTTTCTTTAATACCCCAATTTAAAATTTGGAACCAGTCATATTAAAGCTGCAGTATGTAACTTTTGTAAAAAAAAATAATGTTAAAACTGACACTATATCCTGACAGAGAAATAATCTGTGAAAAGAAAAATCAAGCTCCTCTGTCTCTTCCTGTGATCCTGCTGCCATCTGCAGAAATACAGTACTCCTGGTTTAAAGACCCAAACATGTGTCGTGTATTTTCCAGGAACATATGCCGTTTTATAGCACAATCAAGTAACTATGCTAACTTCAGTTGTTGAAATTGGGCCTCTGTCTTTTTAAAAACAACTTCTCTTTCTGAAACTCCGCCTGCAGGATGTCATCACAACATAGCTCCTCTATTAACCCTTTAGCAATGTTTTTAAAAAGTGTTGCACTGAGATGTAGCTCTTGTAATGAGCTCGAGCTCAACAGATAATTTCTTCTGGCTAGTCCGAAGGAACTGAGTGAGAGAGTCAGAGGAGGAGCCCCGTCCTGAAAGGCGGAGCTAGGTCCACCTAGGCGTTTCGAACAGTTTGCCATCAGAGATTAAAGGATTTCTCAAACATGTATGAAAGAATCAAAGCGATACTCCAGGTACGTTTTGATGAGATATTAGCTTTATAACATGATGTAAAGCTCAGAAAAGTCAATTTTATACAATACTGCCCCTTTAAGGCCACAGTTTCAGCAGGCTGGATTTGGCCCACAGGCCTTGAGTTTGACATGTACTCTGTCTACGTCCAGCTAAAACCCATTTTGAAGTTACTTTTAAAGGTATTCAGCGTTTGTTTATTATCGGAGGGGGGGTCAGGGTCCAGCATTTTCAGTGGATCCCCCCCACCCCTGTGTCCCACAGGGCTCCAACTTCTCTCCTCCCCGGTCTGCATATCTGTCACAGTTAAGAGATCAAGAGAGTGATCAGAAAAGGCAGCTCATCTCATCTGTAATTTGATGATGCAATGGATGGGGATGAAAAGCGGGGCGCGTACCTGGGAGCGTCGAGAGTGTGACGGTTGCTTCATGACCGCTCCTCTTGCCCTTAGTGTAACATTCAGGGAAGAGTGTCCCTTTGTTATCGCCCCCCTTTTTCCCTGGCAATTATCACAAACTCCACTTCCCCTTGCCCTGCGGATGCTGGAGAACTGAGCGGCCGGAGCGGGAGAATAGCTACATTTATAATTTTTTTTTCTTCTTCTTCTCTTTCCATAGATTAATTTTCTAGGAAGCCCTGTCACTTCTGTACAGGAAAGCGGACGGAGGAGAAGAGAGGGGAGTGGGGGGGAATGAGTGTAAAAGGAGAGAAATGGGCGAAGGGAGGTGGAGATTGGGGCTACAGTGCCCAAGCCTTCTCGCTTTTCTCGCTCTCTCCCACCCAACCCCCCCTTTTTTTTTCTTTCTTGACAGATCATTTTCCATGCTGGGGTATCAGGGGGTCTGGCCGATAATTGGCATGCAGATTGCAGCTGATGGCGTCCCGCTGCAGAAGAAAAGAACTGGCTAGTTAGAATAATGAGCCAGCCTGCCTGATGGATGGGCGAGAGAGGAGGTCACGCAAAATATTTCAGACACAATTCTGAACCACCCCCCCACACGCCCTGCCTCCCTCCCCGCTCGCTTACCTGCGCCTCCCCATTTTTTATTTTTCTGTTCCTCACAAAGCCCTGATATTGCATTATTTCCCTTCTAGGGTAATGAAAGCGTTCCATCTTCCTCTTTCTTCCCCGCTTCTTTTATTTCTAGGGTTTTTCTTTTCTTCTTCTTCTTTTCACTTGAACTGTTGAGCTTCCTGCCTTTTCTTCAGGTACCACAGGATGACAGTACAGTTTTTGATGTCACAGCTCATTAGGAGCCCGGCACCCTTTTGAGACTTGGAGTGTTTTAATTACAGTTAAAGGAGTTAATTACTGGCCTCTCAGCGGATTTCACTTCCTCTTTCTCTATTAGCTACAAGACAAGTTTGAAATGCGGGGAAGGAGCTTAAACAAAGAGGGGAAACAAGTGAGACATGGTGGCAAATGTTATTTTACATACGTTTATATGTTTTATTTTAGTGTGAAACATTTAGAAAATAAATCTTCACATTACTCCATGATACAAATGACAAAAGTTTTGTAATTTGTAAAACAAAAGCTGAGCGGTAATAAAGGACTGTGTAGAAGTACAATGTTTAATAAAATACGGAAATATACGGAGCCAAAAACAAAATCACTTCAATTCTGTCTTGAAGCAAAGCAGGTCAACATCTCTTCATGTCGACATTTTGCTGTGCAGGCCGTATTACAATACCTGAGAAGAACTAAAAAAAAAAAGTACTCAAGTGAAAATGAGAAGAAAAGAAACAGAGAGGCCCCTAAAATAGGACCTTGACGTAAACCTGAATGAAGAAGAGCTTGAAAGAAATTGTAATTTGAAACACCTACAGAAAAATATCTGTTCCAACAACATGAAGCAAACCAACTGACAGAAGGTCCTTATGACCCGACCCGGTACGTCTGCCTATCAGACTGACAAGCAGTCAGTCAAGTTTATCAACAGCACATTCCAGCAACAAGGCAGCTCACCGTGCTTACATCATAAAACACAAAATACAAAGTCATAGAAGACATAGCCAACAACTGAGAAAACCAGAAAACATACATTTTGATAAGTGCCATCATTGCACATCAAAATGTTAGTCAGTGTTTCATTTATGATGGTTCAAAAGCAACTCTTTTGAAACATCACAAACCTTTAGATTTAAAGGAACTCGGTGTTTCAGCTGTTTGCAGTTTTCTGGAAGTTTGTTCCAGATTTGTGGTGCATAGAAGCTGAATGCTGCTTCTTCATGTCTGGTTCTGGGGATGCAGAGCAGAACCAGAAGCCCTGAGAGGTCTGGAAGGTTGATACAACAACAGCAGATCTTTATTGTATTGTGGTGCTAAACTGCTCAGTGATTTATAACTAACATTATTTTAAAGTCTATTCTCTGAGCTACATGGATCCAGTGGAAGGACTTTCGAACTGGGTGATGTGCTCCATCTTCCTGATTTTAGTCAGAACACCAGCAGCAGCGTTCTGGATCAGCTGCAGCTGGAAGATTGAATTTTAAGGCAGACCTGTGAAGACAGTAATCGATGTGACTAAAGATAAAGGCATGGATGAGTTTCTCTAGGTCTTACTGGGACATTAATCCTTTAATCCTGAAAATGTTCTTCAGGTGGTAGAAGGTCAACTTTGTAACTGTCTCTGTAACTGACCTTAACTTTATCAAATTTTTAGGATTTCCAGCGTAAACATGAAAAGGTAAAGGCCTCTGCATGACTGGACCAAAGTATCAAATCCGATTTATTTATTGCCACAATAAATCGGTTATTATTGTGGCAGTAGAATGATGAAAATCGCATTGGATCATTTTGTTCTCAGCCTCATGTTGTACGTGTGTTTATTTCTGTAGTTTTTGTGGGTTTTATTGGGTCTGCCTTTATTTAAGAGTGGTCAGACAGGAAAATAGGTAATGAGAGAGAGGGAAGACAGGCAGCAAAGGTCACCAGACCAGGACTTAAACCTGTGATGGCTGTGTTGAGGACTAAGGCCTCCAGATGGGGGTGATTCTTTAGCCCTGAACCACCACAGCATCCTGGGTGTGTTTATTACCACTACTCAACTTCCAGAAGTCAGTTTTTCAACCACAGAGCAAGACAAATAGTTTAGAGGAGTGATTACCTGAGGCCAGGAGGAAACACATACTGTTGGACAAAAACATTGAACAGTCCCTGCTCATTCTGGTTGAAGCTGCAAGAAAACGTCACACAACAACATTATCTTGTGTTCTGGGCCCCTAAGGGCCCAGAACACAATAGGTGTCAATTCTACACCTATTGTCATGTCTACAAATGACAATAGTTTTGTCATTTGTAGAAATGGCAAAACTATGTTTTGTCATTTCTAAACCAAAGTAGATTCCAAGACCATCAGTGAAAACAGCTGTACATAAGTGAAAGTGGTGACAACTCTACCAAAACATAAAATGTGACCCAAACTGTCACTGCCTCCTCTAGCCTGGCCATTTCTCCTGTTGAATTTCAACGGGGCCAATTGTTGAACAGGAGCTGTGAACGATGATGTTGAGTCTCTGCTCTGGTTTAGAATTGCAATCTGCCAACATAGAATTGTAGTTTGAGAATGGCAGTGGAGGAAGTGGACAAAGCCAGTCTGAGTAGGCTTGTTTACAGAGCACGCAATTTCCAGAAAGCTTCATCGAGCTAGCACAATACATACGTCACAGCTAAACGTTAGCGATTAAATCAGATTCAGTTGTTTAAAATTTCAGCAAGCTATCATTTATCAATAGCCGCGAAACAGCAATCCGGACTCTCTGGACGAAGTACGGCGTAGAATAAAGAGCTGGTTTTTAAGAAGATCGTCCTCCCCAGATGAAAGCAAATACTTTCCAGAAGAAGTCAGGAATCCCAGTAAAGGCAGGTTGCCCTACTTCATAGACCATCACTCATAGCTGCAGCCGAGGTGTCAGGCCAAGCTAGTTTTGTCTATTCCTTTTTAAAGTGGAAAATACCTGAAGGAGCAACAATTCTCACATCTACAAAGGGGCTGATTAATACCCTAACACTACAAGACTTGTTTTACCAGAACGCACAGGGAAATTGCTTCTGGCACTTTTGTTCTTTCCTCCTCTGTACCTGAGCAGAAAGAATCCCTCAGCAGAGTTTTCACGTTTAAAGGCGAAAGGCAGAAAGGGGTCGTGGAGCGTCTGGGAGCCCTGCTGTGAGAAAGGCGTCAGCTCCGCCATTTGCCCCTGCTCAGCATCTCTCAGATTCAAGCACATCCAGATTTTTATCACTCTCCGAATTAAACCTTGATTTTCTGTCCAGTCAGCAAAGCGAACTCCACATCATTTCACAGTCCAGACAGGCAATCCGTAAAAAGGTGTGCAGACGAACACAAACCCACTTTCTTCTTCTTGCCGGAGATGGACTCAAAATTGCAATAAAGGTTTCTGACACTGATTTATATTTATTTATTTATTTCATTTTTTTTATTCCCAGCTACACCCTCGTTTTCTGCCCTCTTTTTTTTCCGCATCAACCTGGGTCTCTGTGGATCCACGCTTGCAGGAAGAGATGAGGGGGGGGGGACAGAAAATTAAAATCCATCAGCTAATGTGTCGTCTAGTAATGAAATAAGAATCTGACACTCTCCAGTATTGAAATGCAAAAGAGGTGTCCTGGCCTTACCCTAGCAATTTATCATAAAAGCCAGTGAATTTCTACTTAATATACATGAGGTACAGTGAATTATTATAGGGCTTGCCACTATAACAAACTTCTCAAAGTGGACAGACAAAAGGGTCAAGTATATTATTTTCCCTTACATCACTCAGACGGACGATCTAAATGGCTTTCCGAAGTTGGAAATTTCATACTTTCTTTGAATATGTTATATGGTTTGTCCCCTTTTTGGGACAATGCGAATCTTTTTACCCTCTGTTCCCTTTTTTCTCCCTTTTTTTCCAGCAGACAGAAAATGGGGAGAGTGGGTACAGAGAGGCAAGGCAAAAAAAAAAAAAAGAAGTCACCTGAGTGCTTTTCCTCAGCTCCACTTCATCTCTCTCCGCTTCGCTTTTCCTCCCAAACTGAACTCAAATGACTCGGCTTTAGCAAACCTGCAGCGGCTTAAAAGAACAAAAAACAAAAACCCAACGCTAAACAAAACAATTTTGTTAAGAACTCCCAGAGAACACGTCCGTGATTAATCATTAGCTCTTGATCTGTACGTTCCGCTTGGTTGAATTAATCGGTGGTTAACAAAGCTTGTGACTGATATATGAGCCAACCACAATTAAAAAGTGGAGTCGTGGACGGGGACAATGGTGAATAATGCTTGGTGGTATTAAATGTGCCTCACTGCATAGTGTGATTGATGACTTTTATCAAGCGGCAGCCTAAACAGTTTGTGCATTTGTCACATGCGTATATATATGATGGATGAAAAGGAAGTCTATTTTATTTTCGACAAGATCTGCGCTAATGTTAACTTTCACGATGCTGTCAACACGTCTGCTGCATAATGGCAAAAATAATGACGTGCTAAAGCTAAGTAAATTCTATGTGGACCTAGATAAAGTACGGCTATTCTTTAATTAGGTGTCATTTGGCTCATTGCTGCAGTGAGTGTATCATTTAAATTTTTAGTAGCCACATAATTAAAGATCATGCTTAAGCTTTATAGTTAATCCAACTAAAGGCAAAGTGAACGAGGAGGAATGAATTTTAAGTGACACAGTCGAGCGCGTTTCTTTAGCCCTGAGTCTGTCCCGTCAGCCCCGGACGCATGGAGCCGCCTGACAGTGTGTGATTTATATGACAACGTTTATACTGAGGTGAGCATAATGTCATTATCATATTGGAGAATGTTTTGGGTTCTCCCTGGGGGAAGTGCGCACAATTTCACTGTGTCTCTCCACCTAACCAGGGCCAAAGATTAATGATAAACATGACAAGGACAAATTAGAATATGCAGAAGTGAACGTGAGCCCGCCACACCAAATATCCCTGAGCGAAATAAATACGCCTCCGTTCGGAGCCGTTCTGCCCCCGCCCCGTTCTCCAGTTTTAGGGAAATTTCTTTTGACGTATTCATGGACTATTATAGCATGGGCTGACATTTTAGACAATGGCATTAGCTGTCAGATGTAATAGCAACACACACACACACACACACACACACACAGCTGGACACTAGGTAGCCCAAGCCCTGTCTGGGATTAACATATTTTGCACACACACAAATTCAGTCAAGAAATTGGTCAGATATTTTAAAAAGCTATTTATATTATTTATATATTTAGTGTTTCTCTGAGTCTGTACTTTCCCACACTTATGAATGTAAACTATAAATAGGTCTCTAGAAATGGCTTAGTAGGGGTGGGGGATTTATCGTATCGTTTATCATTTATTGTGATAAATCTTTTATCATAAGAATTTTTTACAAGAGCTTCCAATTAATGTTTTATTGGCTGTAGTGACCTTTATTTGATAGTTAATTGGCAGGAAAGTGAGTAATGAGAAAAGGGGGAAGACATGCAGCAAAGGTCACCAGTCTGGGAATCAAACCTGCGACAGCCGCATTGAGGACTATGGCCTCCATATGTGGATTGTGCTTAACCTCTGCGCTACCACAGCAAACCCCAATTAATGTTTTAAACCTCCCAAAACAGTCCGTATTGTTGGGATTGATACTTTTACTCTTTCCTCCACAGTTCGCTCAATAAAAGCATCAGTAAATACCAAAAATAAGTAAATTAAAGTTACTGTATAATTTAGTGATGCAAATCACACACTTATTTTTGTGATTGCTGTCCTAAAAAAATCGCATTAGAAATGGGAATGTTTTTAAGAGCATTATTTGTGTTTGTGGAGCTATAATTGCTGTCACACTGTCAGTAACTTGAAAGGGAGGTGAATATTTATGCAATCACTTGTTTTATGCTTCATATTATTTAATTGACAATATTTTGTAGAAATGTTTTGTAAACTGATCACAGGATTCCATAATAAGTTATGCCAATGTGTCTAAAGTTGAAACAATCAATGAAAAAATTGGTGAAATACATCCACTGGTGAATTTGAACCATTTGTTGGTTTACAGTGCCAGATTAATCTGGATATTGAGTGCAGCATTGCTTTGGATTGTCAGCTTCAACCTTGACAGTAAAATTAGTCAAAATAAACCTCAAGGCAACACGGGGTCATGATGTTTGTATTGTGGGATGGACCAGTAGTATCAACCAGATATCCAAGAATGACGAATCCGGTCCGATACGATGATGGATCGGATCTCCTCCGTTGGTTTAGGTTCTGTTAACCATTAAGTTGTGAATTCACAGAGAGGAACATTTAAAGCCAGCTGAACAGCAGGAGTTTATTGAAATAAACATCTGCAATCTCTAAGATGGAGGTGTGTGCAGTGAAGCAGCTGAGGCCAAGATGCTTGCTCCAAAACGAAGTAAAAGAAAGTAAAGAACACTATAGCATACGACATCAGTTTAATTTGAGTTGACGCATCAAGCTAGCTCCATCAACTCAAGTGAAGAAAATTCACCACTTTCCTCTTCCAAACTTTTCCATTTGGGTCAGTAATTTAGAACTCCGAATTATTCATAAATATATAAAAAGATTTGTTTGCAGAAGCATTGAAGCACCTCCATCAATATAAATCAGCGTTCTAGCAGTTTGTAGTAAAAAAAGGACAAAGTCTATTCTGAAAATGTGGAAAAAACACAATTTCATAACTGCAGTGTTTCCATTAAATAACACATTCAATTTCAAATCACATGTGAATAAGTCTGTTCATTAACAATCATAGCAGTGCAAAAAGCTACATGCTACATATTCATATATATTCATATATATTCATAATTCATCATCTATCAGCCAATCAGAGGAGACGTCTTATTCAGCTCTTTATATGTGGTAGTGGCAACATATGTGGCGTTTTGGGGAAATTGTAATCTGCGATTTTACAGAAGAGCGATGGACTCGACATGTTGGAATGACACACAGCTTTTTATGAACTGTGTGATGCTGTGAGAGCTGGTGGAGCCAGCTGGACGCTGTCCAAGGAGGCTGGTGTGTAGAAATAAAAACGTTGCTGCTGTGTACAAACTGGCCTGATGAGAAAAACGTATTTCCATTGCAGTTTTGCAAAATACATCAAATTTGATACTGCTGAAAAAAACCACCTCATCCTACTGCAAAAACATTTTCCTGAAAAATGTGAGTTTTTCTGAAATTGCCTTGTTTCCATTAACTCAGTTTATTCTGTCATTCCAGTTTGTGTTATTTTATGGTCAGTGGAAACAGACAGTGACGGACTAACCTGCACTAAAGTTGACATTTCCTTCTCCTATTTGCTCCAAACTAAAGGAACATTTCATACTTTCTGTTTCACTTACCTTCTAGAATAGATCTAGAATACTTTGAACCTTGAAAAGATCAGAGTTTGAGGTTTTTGAATCTACCACTGTACAAACAAAAAAAGTAGCATTTTCAAGTTTCTTTTGAATTACAGAAGCATAAAAAACAAAATAAAGAAGGAATGAAATATTCTACTCTGTAAACAGCTTGAGAATCATGACTCCATCACATTCTCGTGAACACAGTGTCACATATCAACAGTATCATTGAATCAATAAGAGTGCATTACTTTGTTTTGGGGGGAAAAAAAGAAAAAAACAGCACCATCGCTTTTTTCTAGTAGTTACAGTCAGGTAGCCTTATTGTTTCTGATAGAGAACATAAATCCTAATAACCAGCAGTAAGGACAACCGAGCCATTAGGTCCCATGAGTGACTGTCATATCCGATGGCGAAGCCTCTCCTCCATCCCCGAGCCGAGGCCCCGGAGATGGATGGGCCGCCACTCTGTGGCGCGACGCAGAAGTCAGCACTGATTAAAATATCCACCCTGACTCCTTATTTTCTATTACAGACCTACGCAGGCAGGCCTAGACCCTCTCAATTAAAGAGCTCGGCCCCGGATGAATGGTGATGAGGGGGTGAACGGTGGCTGACACAACGCCACAGTCACTATTTATCCTCCTGACAATTAGGGAGCAATTTGTTTCATGCCAACTCATGCTTAAGGTTTTTCAGAAGGTCTTATTTGATACCAGCAGGACTGGCTGCAGCTGTCACAACCCACCAAAGTGCTGCTCTCTGTTTTGATTATGCACAGATGACTTCACCTCACTGTAACACTCCGCCGTTCGCCGTAATTAGATCGCTCAGAATCTTGTTTCAGAAGACGCCACCGGATGTAGGGGATCGTACCACGACTTGGCCTCCGGGACGCGGATTTAATCTTAGCGCCGCTGTTTAGATTCACAAAAGTAATTATTATAGGAGTTGAAAAGATCCTAATGTAAGCTTATACAACAAGCCCTTTAACCGCAGCTTAGGAAAACAAAAAAAACGGGGAAAAAAAGTGAGAAACGGTGGCGAGTTTTCAGAGAGGATGTCTTAGGCTCCAGGCACAAAGCACTACAGCTCTCAGCCACTGAGCCACGCTCTCCGGCGGGAGCGGCTAAAACTTCTGTGGCGATATTCCCCCATTGTGCTTTGAAAAGGGGCTTTTGAAATGCATTAGCGCTACACACTTTCAGAAGAAAGAGTGAGCACGGATTTGAAACACAGCGACGGCGCGGAGAATGAGGAAGAAAATAAGAAATAAATACATTTTTAAAAAGACAGGAATGCAATCGCTTTTCAGAGATCCGCCCCGGCCCCTTTCAGATCTCTCTTTCATTGTTCGCTGACGACGTGATGCTTGCAAAGTTCTAAATAAATAAATATATATACAAATATATATATATATATTTCTCTTCTTCTTCTTCTTCTTCTTCTGTTTTTTCTCTTCTGCCGTTGCAAATTTGTTTTCAGGCCACATAAAACAGCCTTTTCTCATTTCAAGCAGCAGTGTATGCAGTGGAAAATCTCTCACATAATATATCCTTAAAAGCACATTACTGTGTCCCATACACCGTTAAGAGTTAAGAACACAGTTAATATTTACAGTTGGAGAAGAAGAAGAAAAAAAAGGAAACAGAAGAAAAGGAACAGATTTTGCCGGGGAATAAAACACCCCCACCCACGTATACACACTCACTCTTGAGTGCAGCACTTGAACAATTGCTATTCACAATCCTATCCTTAATGCCTAAGACCAACATAAAAGAGGGGAGTTTAAGAATATAGGGATAAGCCCTTTCAGCTTTTCTAAGTCTTAAGGCTGGTTTATGCTCCATGAATACTGAGCATCGGCAGCCAGTGCTGTTGCCACTCTAAATAGATATTACAATGATTTGGGAACAATGTGTTCCACTGATTCCCTCAGACACAAAAATACATATATGTGTATATATAGTGAATAGGAGGCAAAACATTAGCGCTCCATGACAATACAAGCATTTTTTGATGTCGAACGGCAGAGCAAGATTAATGTCTGAGCGAGAGAAAAGGCAAGATACCACTTTGGGTGTTTGCTGGGAAAGCTGCAGCGAGAAGATGCTTTGAGAGCCTAAATCCCCCCCGGAGTACAATGCAGGGCTGCTGATACAACCAACAGACACGGGGTCACCTCCCCTCAGGGAGACAATGCAGGCACAACAACAAACCAGAGTGAGGAAGCACCGGAGACTGCGGCGGGCACAAAGGCATCCAGAAGAAAGGGGATGTAGTGTGTGTGTGTGTGCGTTGTGTGTATGTGTGTGGAAAATGAAAACGCAATTTGCCTTCGTTTTTCCATGATGATTATTATTGCTATGAAACGTCAAGGGCTGCTGAATGTCAATGGAGGACAGCGACCTACCGTTCTCTGCAAGGTACAAGAGCTCCATGCGCTTCGTCACAAATGCGGCAAAAACTTTGTCGATATTCGGCCAATGTCAATAAAAACAAGTTCACGATTGGGTTGTTTCTGTTAAATAAGAAACTCAATTGACAGTCACAGGTGAACAAGCTTGTTCATGCAAAAAGTTATTGAAAATAACTCACTTATGTGAGATATGTTCATATTTGAGTCACAGCTCTAGCACTCACCAGAAACCACTAGAGGAAATGTTGGCGTCTTTTTTGAGGATTTGGAGCGACAAACTCCTTCCACTTGGTAGCGGCTATGTTTACAAGGACCTGTATGTCCACAGAGAATCTGCACAAAACTTTGTCAATATTCTGCCAAAGTTGGAAAAAAAAAAAAAAAAAACACTATTGTGGAGTTTCCGTTCTATAAGCGGCGCAATTAAAATCACGTAAAAAAGTTTGTTCACACAATGTCATTAAAAACCACGGCACGTTGTTGTCCCCCTACATCTTCCCGTTGTCTTCTTCGTTTTTTCCACCAATTGTCGATCATGTGACTCGTGTGATGTGAAATGGTCTTCATTTTGATACAGACAAAAACATCTTATCTTAGCGGGAAAAACTTTTTATCAAAAAAAAAAGAAGTTTTTTCAAAATTTCCGTGCTTCCTTTAGGGGAAGGCACTTATCATTTATGACAAATTCCAATCAATGATGTTTCTAATACCTCTGATCTGTCCATGTTATCAGGACACATAGTTTTATTATTTCCTTCACTGTTTGTTCAATTAAAGCATCAATAAATACCAATAAAGTCACTGTTTGTTACTACCTAAAAAGGAAGTAACAAACAGATTGTATTATCGCTTTTATCGATATCACAATACTGCTGGCAAAATATTGTGATAAAACTTGAAGTCCATATTGCTTACTCCGATTCCATTAAGCAAATTTGTTTCTAGAATCCCAGTTTGTACAGTTTTATGGTCAAAGCAGCTAGCGCACAGCAGAATTTCAAATTCTAAAAGATGCATTGCGTGATTTAGAAGGAGGCAGCACAAGAGAAGTACGGATAAGCAGTGTTTTTTTTCTCTCTCTCTCTCTTTTTTTGCCACTTAAGCTTTCCAACCGGCCTCAGGGCTCCGGAACAACTCCGACCCTTGTGTCTCCTTTCCCAATCCAAGATTAGCCTGTCTTCTTGTCTTAATCCAGCAGAAACGCTGCATCCTGACTCCAACACCTCTCCACAATTACTGCACTCCATAATCCCCTGCCTGCCTCCATTTTCCCTACTGCTTTAAGAGGGGGTAAAGATCAGGGGTGAGCACTCATCCCCGAGCCCTCCCCTGCCTCTCACCATGGCAGTTAAGTGTCTGTGGAAATCATAGAATGAGTAAGCCTTGTGACAGCTTATTAATACTCCTCTCTTCTCCGAGGGTTTACCAGTGGTCAGTCCTTAAGTACACTGTACTGGATTAAAAGGATTTGCTTGTACCGTAGGTTGGCGCCAGCGAAGAGGTAACCCCCCCACACCCCCACACCACAGTTCTGGCGTTCTAAGGTGTCACTCGAAGGGTCTGCGGGTTGCATTGTGAGCCAGGCCGATGGCTTGCGAGATATAACGCGGAAACACCAGGCCGGGGTCTTCAAGAGCCCCCTTGATCCGCTTTCAGGAGCCGCGGCACTCAAGCTCAGGTATGGAGAGGGCTTTAGAAAACAGTTTTTTTTTTCTTTTCAACTTTGAGAGTTTCTGCCTGTTCCAAACGGTGACCACCGCAGTTTTCCCCTCCACTCCGAGGCGCTCTTCGCCGCGGCGCGCAACAATGGCTGCGTCGCTCACAGAGAGACGGGCTTAAATGAATCATCCTGCTGGCTTAGCATAGCTTGGCTGCCTCTGTGCTTCTGGATGCCTTTAATGCGTTTGTTTGCCTGCGGGCCCTCTCTCCGATTCTTTCTCTCCCTTTGCTTTCCAGCCCGGCTAGATTATGCGTTTCTATATATTTATTTCAAACCCTAAATGGACTCGAATCGATCAATACCTTCATTGTGCGTGTGACGAAAGCGGCGCAGGAGGGGCGGCGGGGGGGCGCCCAATGTGACAGATGTTACAATTCAGATTCTCTTTTCAATCTTTTGCGAGTAAACACAATGGCATATCGAAAGGCATTTCAAAAGCTGTTCAAATTGATTTAAGTTAGCTCCTTGTCATAAAGCTGTGTGTTCACAAGTATCACAGAGATGACTGGGAATGGGGGAAAGAGAGTAAAAGAAAAGCAGCCTCCTCCGAGGAGTCTAAGCCATTGTAGGCTTCTACCCAAGCCTTAGATTTAAAAAAGGGACCAGGCCTAGACAGATTTGCTCAGAAGCCTTTTCAGAAGATGTTTTTTTTTTTTTTTCAAGCAAGAGATAGTCATCACGGAGAATGAACAACTTACTTTCAGAGAAGGGAGGGACATGAAAGAATACGGAGGCAAAAATGTCCCACTGGTAACGAAATCAAGGAAAATAGAAGGGCATCGGAATCCTCTGAGCCTCCATATCAAATGTCCCACCCGATGTGGAATACACAATAAAAAAAATAAAAAAAGACAACACTTGTGCATAATATACCGACTGACATGACATATGAGTACGACAGAGGAAGTAAGAAAGAAAGAAATCAGGGACAGAAAGGAGCCTAAAAACGATTCGATTGGGATTTTTTTCATACAGGAAGTTACAGCCCCGTTTTCCTCCATGGCAGTAAAAGGTGAGATCTTAAACATGTCTTGTCCAAACTCATATCTTCAAAATTATTACCACAGCTCAACTATATTAACTGATGGAAGTAGGGGGTGGGCATTTATCGTATCGTTTATCATTTTAAATTAATCATGATACAAATTTACATTTATCGCTGTCTCGATAAATTTCAGGTAATGTTAAAAAAAGTCGACTATAATGCCATTTTTAGTATTCACTCTGCTGCTTTTTCCACAAGAGCAACAATAAACATTCGTAAATTCAAAAATATGATTAAATGGTTTGATATAAATCACGCATATTTAAGCAAGTAGCCTCCAGATGAAGCTCATTTCAAATAGGGATGTTTCCAAGAGCAGTTTCTGGGTTTGTGGCGCTATGAATGATGCGTCATACAGTCACAGCCGTACAGTTACCTACAAACGACGTGATGCACAGTTCTTATGGTCACTTCTATTGTTATCACAATAGTCCCGCAGAATACTATGACAAAATTCTAAGTCCATGTCGCCCATCTTATGATGAAAGTACAACTGAGTTGGAGCCTCTGCTGTCCGGTTTCATCCAGACTCATCTGTTCTGTTTATGAGTTGCTGTTGTTTGTGGAGCTGCTGATCTGCCCATGCATCTTTCAGACAGAAGGATTGACCACAACTATGCAGCAGCATGCTACCAGCTGTGATGGATGGGTGAGGAAGAGGAGAAGAGGAGTGAGTTTCTCTGAGAGGGGAAGAAGGGAGAGCTGGATTCCACTCCTAGTCGGCAGAGAGCCTCCTGAAGAACAAAACAGGCAATTAGAGCCGCGGCACACTGTGAAGTGGTCATTACTAGAGCTAATGAGCGCCGCTATCTGTCCGCACATTAAAGTGCTCGCTAACGAGGGCTTGTTCATCATCGGGCGAACACAAGTCATAGCATAATCCTATCTTCTGTCCTCTCATCCCCCAGAGCAGGGCGGGGGGTTCGGGGCGTGAGGCTCGTTCTGAGCAGGCAGCGAACAAAAAGTTCCAAACAAGCTTCTGGCTCTGGACTCGTCAAAACTTGAGTTTCTTCTTCTTGGCACTTCTGCTGCTTTTTATACTTACTACTATTATTATTACTCCAAAGGAAGCTTTTATTTGCTCTTTAAGTGTACTGCCATCGTTCACTTGTGCTTTATTGATTTTTAATAGCTTAGCACCACTACATGCCCGGACACTCACAGGAACTTACAGGACTTGATCCTGTTTGAACTCAGAACTCGGCAGTCACCACAAGAGGGCACTGCAGCCAAGCATTTTCTTCAGTGGTTTCTGCTGTGTGGCATACCGAGCTGTGTAAAACATGAAGAAAAGACAACCGATAGTTGCGTGAGATAAAAAGGGAGGGAGTGAGGTTCAGAGATTCTTAAAGACTTATCAGTTTGATTCATTCCTGATTAGAAAATATTTAAAATCCTCCCAGAGGGCGAGCAACTTCTGGCTGCTCTGGCATTGGAGGACTAGGAAGAATGAAAACGAGCCCCTAACCCCTTCGTGACCTTCTGTCTGCCTGAGGGAGCGAGTGGCAGAAACGGAAAGAAAAGTTTGGTCTGTCACTGCGTTTGATCAAAGGAGAAGTGAAATTTTTGGCACCTGAAACAGGAAGAAGAGCCTCCATGCTTAAGAACAAAAATCTAGAAGAGCATGTGTTGAGAAGACAGACTGAAATCTTTCGAATGCAAATAAAGGAAGTGGAGACATAAAGAGTTGAGTTTGGATTTATTTTCCCCTCCGTGTGTTTGTTTCCCTTCAGTGTCTCCACGGGGCGATGTTCTGGCAGTCGCAATCGGATGAACAAGTTTTCTTCTTTTGTCGTTGTGGAATCTGAAAAGCTCCGCCGTGACTCATCTCGTACTCTGTAATTATGTTGGGCGGAAAACAGACTTTAATTCTCTTTAATTGTTTAAGTCTTGCGCAACAGAACGCAGCCGGCTGACAAAATGTTTAACCTTGGGCTGTTAACACATCGAGATTAAAAGTGTCGAACAAAGCTTTCGTATAAAAGATTGAAAAAATTGACCGAATTGGTTCTGATCAGTGGAAGCCCCAGTTGTTAGTCCCACTAACTCCTCAGACAACATTGCTCAAGAGAAAAGGTGAACTTGGCCACTTGGGAAAACGGTGGGCAGATCAAATCAAAACATTGATAATATCGATACATACTTTTTATCGGTATCAGATCAATGCATTGCAAGGTTGATACTTTAGTTTCAAATTTCCTCTTGATATTTTCTTTTTTGTGTGTTGTAGTTTCTCAACTCTACCTCAGAAAAGGTTTTGTTTTCATTTGCTCTCAAATTATAAGTTTTGGGTAAACAGAAAACCATCGATTCATCTGGGCTTCTCTTCCCTGACACATTACATTTTAATAAGAACATGGTAACTAATAAACTGATTGTTAAACAGGACTGTGGCGGATCCTGTGGAGGGGAAGCATATCTGCTGTGCATCTCAAGAGCACTTGTGATTACTTCCTCTCTATTCATCATTTTGTCGCCTGGCCCCGAGGCATCAATAAACTACTGTCATGGATCCAAGTGATGGCAAATCAGTCAACATTTACCAGCACAAAGCAACTAATCCTCGTCTATTGTTCAACGCTTCATGAAGACACTCTATTGAAGTGCCAGAACGGGATGCCCCGCGCTAGATCACCTGAGGTGAATGTGTGTTCCTGTGAAGCAGATTAGCATCTCCACCCAAACCTGCTTCTATCTGTCTGGGATATTTTTAACGCCCACCGTTCAGGTAACCATCTGAACCACGTGTCCACGGTTTGAATGCATCTACACGTAGATAGATAAACGCACAAACAGATGCATGGACTGATGTGCTCATCAGAAGCATCTGAGGGCTTAGCTGCAAGCAAGTAAGGCCCCCCTACCCTTGGCCCCCGAGGGACAACCGCTGTGCCTGTGCAAACATGCGGACCTCGCTCTGCCACCTGGGAGCGCAAAGAGGGGAAGACAATCACGATCAGCTGGCCAGATAATCTCTGTTTAGGACACTACACGCGTTCGGGCAGAAACGTGAGACTGCACAGGAGTTTTTTTGTTTGCTTGTTTGTTTGTTTTGTTTTTTTTCATCTGAAGATGTTTGTTCAGCATCTAAACCAGGCGGGTGGGCGGTAGATACCAGCGGAGGAAGAAGTCTGGAATGTCGGTGCAAACAGAAGGAAGAGATTTTTGAAGTGAGATCGCGCGCTTTTGCTCAGATTGAGTTTTAATAAATTTACTATTTAATGGGACAAAAGCCGCATGCAGAAGCAATTTCAAAGCGCTTCCATTTCAGAGGTCGGCCTCATCTCAGCTGCGCTCGGCGGCAATTGCGCCGCGAGCGCACAAGCGACGCTTAACCACAATTAACCCGGAGGGTCCGCCACGCACACCGACGCCATTCAATCTCACTTTGATATCGCCAACAAGTCAGAAGTTGGGAGATTGTCTTGGCCCCCACTCTCATCACTCATCAATAATTGATTGAGGCCTCTGGGACGCATTGGGTATTGTGTCGTTCAGGTGATCAGGATATGGACACCTCGGGTGGGAGGAGAGGGCGCCCAACTGGTGCTGTGCTTGACCCAACCAATCCTCTATTATTTATTACAGCAAAAAGGATCCTGGTGGCTGGGTTAAGGAGGTCAGTCCACATTTAGTGCTTCCTCAACCGACGTCCCTACGGTTTAGATTGAGCATTTCGCGCTACACTGCCTCTGATTTGATATTAATAACAATCTTCTTTTTTTACCACTCTCTTCATTGAGATTAGCACCTTTTTCCTCCCTCTACCCTCTTTTGGGTCTAAAACAGGCGTATTATTATCCTCTCAAATGACAAAAGCTGAGGTGTTGTCGAGACAACCGAGGTCATCCAGAAAAATCGCTTTGAAAAATATTCATACCTCTCAAACTTTTTCACATTTTTTTCCAATGAAGACCACAAACCTCAGTGTATTAAATAAATTTCTTTTATGCCATCAGCCAAGATAAAGAAATGCATAATTGCAAAGTGAAGTATTCATTTGCATATAGTCGTGGGGGTTGATTAGGATCAACCCCCACGACAAGGATTTTTGTGCGTTGTTTTTTGCAAAATAGTTTAACTTCAGTCAGAAATGATGGGAAGCATTTCGGAACAATGATTTTGAAACTTGTTACAGAGACGTTACACACAGCTGGACTGTGTGTAACGTCAGTCCAGCTGTGTTACACGCAACGCAACCAGGTACCTTCTTAAGGTACCTGGTTGCATTGAATCTTATTTTGACATGAAGAGATTTAAAATGGGCTGACTCCAAATGTACCCCACTCTTTCAAATTTTTACTCGTATAAAGCGTCAACATTTAACATGTTCTTTTCACTTCAGAATTAGATACTACTTCAGGTTTATTCTACCCCCAAAAAAATTCCAATAAAATACATCAAGGGTTGCTTAATTAGTATTAGTTTACTCAAAGCAGGCACAATGAGCAAAAAAAAACAAAAAAACAAACATGAATAAAAGATACTTTGCACCAGATTTAGCTCAAGCTAGTTTCTATCTGCACTCCCTGAGCATAATAAAACAGTCTAATGTTATAAAACATACATTGAAAGTTCCGATACAGCCTACAATCACTGTACAACATCATAAAATCAAAATATAAATATATTTTTCAATGCTGACACTGTTGGTCTTCATGATGCCGTTGCAATGATGTAGTTGTAATGACTAAAGTGAATATGTTCAACCTTACCATGACACGCTATCAACTTTTTGATTCCTAAATGTGCATGTGCACAAGTCAGAGGTTATCTTTAGCGTTCAGTTAACTTAAGACAGACAAATAATCTCTTCCTAAATTGCTGAATGAAAATGGGGTAAAAGCAGCTTTTAGCTAACAGTTTATTATGCTAGTAGCACCGCTGGCCAGAGGTTGGACAGGCGCCGTGGGGCAAAAGCTTCGACCACAACATATCGGTCTATGGTGTCACCCCTCCATTGTTCCAGGCTGACACTAGCAACCTGCTCAGACATGAACAAGGTCAAAGTTCCAACCCCGAACACTTACACGCTTGCTAACAAATCACATCTAAACATGACCCTGGGCCCCGGGGCTCCAACAATGAGGCCATACAACACGGTTCCCTGAACCCATTGTGCCTGAGTGTGGCGATAATTCCACATGAAAAAGTTGGACCTGGGAAATAATGACATGAAGTCATCAATCAAAGGCTAACAAAGCCGAGGCCAAAGCACTCGGAGGAAATCTGGGAGAACAAACCTTTAAGTCTCTTATCAGCTGATGAAGGAAATTACACGGCTGCAACCCTGAAACATTTAATTAGCAATTTATGTACAATCGTGCTGTATCACATCTCTTCCACCACTTCTCTGCCGTCGCTCTCAATGCCTGCAGCGATTTACTGTTGCTGAACACTTCTCTCAGCTCTTTTGTTTCTGTTGGTATCTGCCTTCTGCCGCTGTCTCATTGTCAACTCCAACCAAAAGTTCCTCTGTCAGATATCCTTATTCCAGAGTACAACAGAACTCATAACAACTACAACAACTGAGGGCACCCAGCAAATTAACCTCAACGACGTAACAGATTTGGGAGATTTTCCAAAGGGAAGATCCCATCTTCACAGCACAGCTTCCCCCCACTCCTCCCAGTGATCACAATCGGAGTTGTGTGTTCATTGCGGCTGAGCGTGCACGCGAGTGCGCGGCTGCTAAATTTGTCTTGCCGGGTCACCTTGAGCGTCGCGGCGCACATGGCATGAGGGTCCCGTCGCTCTCTCCGGCGCGCTTCGCTGAGTACTTCCTCAAGCGCGACACTCCCACTCCAGCAGGGATTTCCACACACCAACACTCGAATCTCCCTTTTGGACCCCATTGCTAACCATTAGTGGTGGATTAGGAGAGCTGGTAAACGGAGGAGGAACAGCCCTGGGGGTCCGGCTATCAGGTGGCTCTAATAACTGATTTCCTCACATGACTGTCCAGGGTTGGAGACTAGATAAGTTGTGGATTTAAACTTGCTCATATCTGCCTCAATTTCAACAAAATGTTGGATGAAACGTAGCAAAGAACAGATTGTGGCTTTCATGTTTTCCAAAGAAAAGTCTTTACCTCCCATAGTGAGAGTGAACTGGTTTACTCTTTTATAAAGTGATTGGCCGTACACTCCTAACAATACAGTGACATTAAGACGTGCAGAGTGACAAGACAGCGTAGGTGGCAGTTGATGATTATGATGTTGATTCCAACAGGTTTCCCCAAAGTACGATACAAAAACTAAGATAAACAAAAGACAAGGAACCATGACATAAAATGTGTTTTTAAAAGAGCCTTAAAAACAGGATGCAAACACGCCAGTCTAATATTTAAAGGTAATGCACGCCAACATAGTTGAGCAACAACTGAAAACGTTTGATGTCCTCTAAGTTTCTGCCTAAGTTTCTGCCTGGTTTGTAGGAGTTTATGGTTTAATGAGTTTCATTGAATGAGTGAATACCTCACAGGGTGTTCTGAAAACAGACTTCTTCTTACCGCGTCTGAGTTTACCGTTGTGTCCCTGCCTAAATCACTGCAGTGCTTTGCCTATTGGCAGGGGTCAGAGGGCACAGTGGTGCCGGCTGAGTGGCAACTTCGCTTCTGTCAGACTGCCAGACGGCAGATGTGGTTACAAAGTAGCTTAAGGCTATCCCTGAGTGAATGGATGAAATGCTCTTTTAATCATTTGCGTATAATTAAGTCTGTCAAACATGCAGTGTTATAAAACTTCTTAACGAAGAGGTTGCTAGAATGTACAAATGCTGAAATATTTATTTGCTTATTTAAAAAAAAAAGTTTGATATACATAAAGCAAGACCACCGTGGCGAAGGTAGTGATATAATTTATACTCCACTAATGTTGAACGAAAAGCAATTTTGGAATTGCAGTGTTTCCAGTAACTGAGAAACGCAATTAAAATCACATGTGATTAAATCTGTTCAGGTGATAAGATGTTAAAAAAAAAACATTCCATCATCCTCCAACTACTTCCTGTTGTCTTCTTTGTCTTTTCCCACCAGAGTAAAAAATTGCAATAAATTCTGCCAATAAAGACTGCTAAATAGGGACTTTGGTCGATATCCGATATATTAAATATATTATATATATATTAAAACTCATCTGGCCAATAACCGATACCAATACTGATTTTTATCCAAAGCCTGTAGAGTTAACTACTGATGAGACTTTTTTTCTCTCCATGATGAACCGCTCTCTCAACTTTCCTTTAGGCCTCTGTGAACTCATCGTAGTGTTTGTAACAGTGGTTCTTGAAATGGTTAGTTAGGTTCAAAGTGTTGTAGGACTTTGCTGTCGTTCCTTCTCGCATCACTGATGCTCAGCAGTCATTGGAAATAGCAGTTCTGCTATCAGTTTCTGACACTTTAAAAAAACTTCCACACCACTGACATTTTCATGTCATGACGTTGTGCTGTGCTGCAGGTTTGCCTTTTATATTGGTGAATGATTCTGACAGAATGGCCAATTCTGATACAAAATTTTGCAGCTAATATCGTCCGATACCATGCCGATAAGTTTGTGGATCCTTACTGCTACTGCTACTTTTTTATTGCTTAAGTCTATCTGCCTATGTAAAACAAATTAATTTAAATATTAATTGACTTCACTGTCTTAGTCAAACTAATCAAGTCTTTTTGAATTTACATTTTAGGATTTGAACATTTTAGCTTCCATTTTTACTACAATAATTATGTTTTTCACTTAGCAAATAGAACTTTAGGAATGCTTTGATCTTTACTTTGGTTTCTGACCAATTTATGTGCAATATTTTCAGATCTCTTTCTGTTGCCACACAACTTTTTTGAGATTTGAAACATGTTGCTGTTCCAGCATGACTCCATCGTACTGTTAGCAATGCTACACAAACGCTGTAAAATTTAAAAGGAAACAAAAAAAAGCTGTAAAGTTAAGTGGCAATGTCTTTCTCTGACAAGAGGGTAAACATGTTTTAAGATAAAAAACGAGTTAGATATGCTTCGGATTTTGGCTCAAAAATCGAGGTTAGAGAGCAAAGCTGTCACTCAAGCATCTTCCAGAGGCTGCCACATTGTGACGGCATCAGGAGCCCGCGGGCCCCGAAACCAGGGACCACTGAGGTGTAACCGAGTGAATCCGAACGTTAGCCTCCATTTGTCAGGAAGACAAAGGCCTGAATTTCACACCGAGGTCACAGTTGCATGGAGAAGAAAGCCGGACCCCGCCAGGTAAATAGGATGTCATTGTGCCACGACAAAGGCATAGTCTTAACCCTGTGACCTCATCAGCTTCGGGGGAGCACTCCTCTATTCACAGGCAGCCATCAGAAGAGGGAGCCTTGCTCCTTTCACAGGTATTAGTCTCCTCAGGCCAGACTGCTGCACTTACAGGACACAAGCACTGCAACCTGTGAGAACAGCAGCTTTTCACTTAACGGGTTAATGGGACACAAGGAGACATGTTGGAGGGGAGAAAATATTTTAGCTTTTAGCTTGTTGTACATCTTAGATTTTGAGCCACACTTTAAAAAAAAACACAAGTAATAGGAGTGGCTCCCTTTTTTTTTAATTTTGTTTTGTTCCTTTGCTGTCCCACATTTTGAAATTAAGCATCACTTGTTCTCTGATCACACTAATCGGAGCGCCTTAGCAGACGGGAAGCTTTGAAAGCAGCAGCAACTCAAGCTAAAAAGCCTTTTTTTTTTTTTTTTTTTTCTTCATACAGCCTGCAGCCAAATGGCACTTGTGTTCTGACACGGCACATAAACACACACAAAGGAAGTTATTAGCGTAGATGCAAATCAAATTACTAGCAGTGTAAACTGCTATTCCTCCCTGCACTTGGGCCTGTAATTACTCCCGCTTATAGGACTTTAATGAATGCTAATGACACACCACTGCAAGGCCATCAGCTAACTCTTGTGCGAGGTTGGGTGATTTTCACTTAAGTTATGAAAGCTTTCTTTTTTGTCCTGCCAGCTCCTGTGTGCGAGACTGCAGCGTACGAGAAAAAACAAACATTTTTTAGCACGTAAGACTTCACCTCCATTACGTCTCAACAGCAAATTGTTTCAAAATTAAAGGCCGTAATTGCATGCAATCAAGCATATCATATATAAAGCGCATTTTTGCATTTCAAAAGGGATTACACATTCAGCTACACAAAGACTCGCTTGTGGGAATGACAACGGTTGCATGTGCCTTGGAAACAGCGTCTGTCTTTGTTTCTTATTTCTCGTTTCATTTGGCTGATTTTGAATCAGATCCTCACAACTAAACAAAATGGTGTACATGTCTACCAAAATAAGTGCTCCTATTAAACAAAGTTTTTCTTTCAAAGATCATTTTTAGTGTAATTACCAGCACCACACGGGTATAGGAGACTTCAAAATAATTCAAAAATGTCTCCAGTTTAAACTAAAAAAAAAGGGAATTCATCTCCAACTTAAGAAAAATTGTTAGTTGGTCACAAGTAATTGAATGAAGTTTATCAAACTAACTCTATGTACATTTGTTTACCTTGACAACTTAATAAACTTCATAAATTTGATTATTTGTGACCAATTAACATACTTTTTTAAAAGTTGGAGCTGCATTCTCTTTTTTAGTGTATAAACTCTAAAACCTCTTTGGACTAGAGACGATTTTTACAGATCAATGAAAAAATTTTTGCGCTTTTGAAAACATGCGCACAAATCTAATAGTGCATAGAGAGTTATGCATTTAAAAAGGGAGTTACTGCAGAACATAAAGAGCTGCTGCATCAGGACAACTGGCAGAACAAATGGCCCAACCAGAAAGGTCAGGGGGAACAGAATTTTAAAACACAGAAAGCGACAAAAGGTGTTGGTGGCTCACAGTTGCTGCGTCTAAAACCTGAAACAAGTACAAACAGAACAGGGAGGCCGTAAAAAAGGAAGTGTCCAGGTGGCCAAGGGAGATATCAAAGCCTCAGGACAGGGAACTCAAAAGCGACTTAACAACAGAAAATGCACAACAAAACAAATGGAAAACAAACAGAAGTCGACGTGTTTGAGGGAACTGTAAGAAACAAACTGCAGAAAATGGGATTTACATACAGAAAAGCCAAATTGGAATCGCCGTTTACACCAAAATGGATGGTGGAGCTTTTCATAAAAGATGTACGACAAATTTCCATCCTCCTCTGTCAACGACTGCTGGAGAATTTTAGGACCTGATGAACAAAGAATATTGTTTTTTTATGCATGACGTTTTATTTAACCTTTATTTTACCAGGAAAATCCAATTGAGATTAAAAATCCTGAGTCCTGACCAAGACTGGCAGCAACAAACACAAAGGTTACAGAACGTTAACGAGTCAACACTCCCAGAAAACCCAGAGAAGCCATTACAACGTGTTATTGTTGTCTTTTAGTTCCTGATACCATATACTTAATATGATAACAGATAACAGCATATAATAACTTACAGTATCTATCCGTCTGTTCTTCCATTATCTTTATCCCAGTCTGGGATGAGTGTAAGACATTCCCAGTTTGCTTCCTGCTCAGAAAGGAAACACAGGCTGTTTTAGTCCAGCAGACTTGGTTCCATTGGGGGGGAAAGTTTCCAACATTTGTTCCATTTTCTTCTGGCAAGGTTCACTTTCTAGCTTCACTGTGTCAAACAAACTGAATCGTTTGATAAACCTGTTCCGCCCCTCGCCTGTGGTGGCGCTGCGCTCAGAACCAATGAAGGAAATGACACAAAAACTTCTGAAGAAGACATTGTGCGCAGAGTCCTGCTTCATGAAATGTTATCAAAGCTGGAGTGGCGTCAGATTTTAGCGGTTGTAGGATGTGGCAAAGAGCACAAGTAATTTCTCCCTCCAGTACTAAACACAGGTTTGTTTTGGTTATATTTACCCAGAATGCCCTGCGGTATAGCATTTAACCACCAGAGATCACTTCAACCAAACCAAGACATGGGTTTATAGGTGAACCAGAGTTTGCATTTTTGGTCTGATTACACATCAGACCTCCCAAAATGAAACAAACTTTCTAAGCAAATGAACTAAAACCTGTTGTTCCTCCAACAGGTTTTGATTCTATCCCCAGGTCTTCTGCCTGCAGGACTCAAACCACATAGTTGGTCATTTAATCCCTGGACTCTTATCATGGGATGGACTCTTTGAAAACCTTGGTAATGGTTTTTCTGATGATTCTTAATTTTCTTCACATGGGGCTGATAGCAAACAGCACTACAAAACAAAGCTTTATTAAAATAAGACAACAGTTCAAAACAGGATTCATGCTAGAGATGAACAAATAGACATAAATTATTATTTCACTGCAAAATCACATGGAAAGTCTAGCCGCATCTCTAACAGTATAAAGAACTGTGTAAAAGTTTCTTTATACTTTGCTTCCACAGAGTCAGATGTAGTCTTTTTGTCTCATGCAGTAAGTAGTTCTTTAGACTTTCTGTGCGTGATAAAAAAACTTTTGGCAGCTTTTCTTTTCAGTCCTTGTACCTGACCATGGCCGCATAATGTGCGACGTGTTTCTCAAAAAACAAGAAGTGGAAGAATGGGACAAAAGGAGCCGAGTCAGCAGATATAAACAGTGGGACAAAGCCATGCCTTTAGGAGAGAGGAGAAAACTTCTACAGGGAGCTAGCACCTGAAAGATGTGTCATCCTTCAGTTCACTTTCAGCCTTGTGCAAAAGTTTCTGATTTTTATCACTTCCTGCTGCTAAAACACATAAAATCACCTGAGAAAGGGGAATAATGGTGGCTTTGGGACAGACAGAAGGTTGTATCTTTAAGTGTCTTAAAGATACAACTCTAGATTCTTTGCTAAGTTGTCTGTTATGTAATAATACAACACTGACTGTTCATACTTTTGGGTTAAAGCTGCATTATTTAACTTTTTAAAAAATATGTTTTGTTTTTTTTTTTACATATTAAAACTGTCATTATGTCCTGACAGTATAATATGAGACAGATAGGATGTGAAAAAAATCTAGTTCTTCTGCTTTTTGCCAGAATACACAGCTTGGTCAGAAACAACCAATCAGAGCCGCCAGGGTCTTAACGCTGTCAATCAAGCTTCTGTATGTGCTTCTCACACCCTCCTCCTTGCTCTCTCTGCTACACGAAAACTAGTTTCTCACAACAGAGCCTGTTGTGAATGCTCAAGTTAGCTAGCATAGCCAGTGATGACAGCCAATAAACAGTTTTCCAGGAACTGTTGTTGTGATCTGTGTTTTCTGTGAATTTATTTTGAGGTTTTTCTGTGAATTAGCCTGTTCCCCTGTGAGTCTCTGTCTTCCCTGTTGATTGATCCCAGCTGTGTCTCGTTTCTTTGATTACCCTCCCAGTGTATTTAGTCCCACCTGTTGTATTTGTCTCTTGTCGGATCCTCGTCGTGTGTACATCTCTGTCTTTCCCGTTGCTCCCTGTGCAACCTGTTTGTATTCTGTTCTTTTGGATTATTTCATCATTAAAACCATCATCATCACCTTCATCCTGGGTCTGCCTGCGTCTTCCCTCACCTCACCAAACCCACCATCATGACAACTGTAAGTTGCATCTTCGCCATTATTCCATTTAGCAGCAAAGTACATGAGCATGGTGGACAGCATTAAGCCCCTCCTCCATGGCTCTGATTGGTTGCTTCTGATGGTGAGCGGTGCATTGATTTTTTTTTCAGATAAGGTGACAAATGAATATAAAGTCATAGATTGATTATCACTGGCTAGAGGATCTGTTTTGTCCTAATTTAATATATGTTCTTATATTTTCTGGTGTGCAAACTTTTCAGTTTATATTTTGTTTACTTGCCACTTATTTTCTTGCTTTCTACTGGAAATGTTAATACAAAATGGGAAAAACTGTCATATTGAACAAAACTAAAACACATTTTCACAGAGACAGTAAAGCATTAGACTCCAAAATGAATACTGACCATCTGAGTTTGAGAAACTTGTAGCCTATAAAAGTACTGTGCTACCGTGGCAACGGCGTACTTATCGATGTAGTATTATACATGTCAAATGAAAGAGAAGTGAAGGCAGTAAAACCGAATGCAGACAACAAAATCACTGTCCTGGAGGGAAACTTTCTAATCTTTGATGTGGTTCTTCAATCAGTCATAAAACTCTTTTCAGTCCTTTCAAGTAATTAATTTCCTTGAGTTACACAATACACACAGAAAACATTTTTCCTTCTTGTTCCACCTTCATTATTATTATTATTTATGTTTTTTGCATCGCATGCAAGTACAATTCTTGATGTTTCACATGACACGTTATTTATCGTCCCAACCGAGACATCACAGGGAACACCAGGGCTGAGAAAACACCTCCTGTTCCCGCTCTCTTTAGAAGACCTGTCGCCCGTGGCGAGGGAAAGTCCAGATATGTCCTGACAGGATCCACTGGGAAGGGATACTGGAGATCGTTGGGAACATAAAAGAGATCAGCAGCGCGTCAGGAGGAGAGACTTAACAAATAGCAGCTCAAGATCAACTGTTTAGCCAAATTATATCATTGGTTAACCATGGGGGAGTGGCTGAAGTATGCTGACTTAGAAAAATATAAGACTGCAAGAACAAAAAATAATATGATCCAAAAATATTCAGAAAATGTTTATGGGAAGAGATGGAAGATGTGAGCTAAGGTCAACTTTGTCAAAATAAGACTGAAATAATAAAACATCATTGTTGAATGTAAGAAGAAAAAAAAAGAAAACCACTGACCATCATTGGTGATACAATCAAACAGTCATATTGAACAAAACTAAAACACATTTTCACAGAGACAGTAAAGCATTAGATATAAATACCTTTACCAATATGTTTTTGACTGGTAAACAACACTGTGATAATTTGGTTCTAGATAATCCTGATCATTGACACATCATACAAGAATGTGGCAATTAATGAAAAAAATATCTAGGGCTAATATTAGAGGGGTAATGTTATGTCAAATCAATATGTTCTTGGGTTTTACATCATAAACATGCCTGGAGTGTTACCTTGATTCTTTCATGCATGTTTGAGAAATCCTTTAATCTATATGGCAACCATTCAGCTGTGCAAAACGCCAAGTTGGACCTAGCTCCACCTTCAGGAAGCTGCATTTCTAAGTTTCAGAGCTTCCACCTCACAGAGCCCCTCGACTCCCCCACTCAGCTCCTGCAGACTAACCAGCAGCAATTAGCAAACACCTGGTGGACCTGCACATCTGCTGAGCTCATTATATGAGCAGCTTCTCAGTGCAACGCTGGTAAAAACATTGCTAAAGGGTAAATAGAGAAGCCAAGTTGTAATGACTTCCTGAAGGCGGAGTTTCATAAAGAGCAGGAGGTTTTAAAGAGACAGAGGCCCACTTTCAAGGTATGAAATTACAAAGTAAATTTTCTTTTAAGTCATATTTGATATACGTAGCCTTTTTATAATAACTGAACGTAACATACTTGGTCATACTGTAAAATGGCACTATGTGCCTGGAAAACACATAATACTGCCCCGTTAAGAGTTCTTTGAATCATAGTATTGGAATCCCAGTTTAAACCTGCTAGGTTTCTAGCAACTAGAAGTTTGTTCCCAAAGACACAAAACAAAATTTAATAAAATTTTCTCAAAGCTTTCATACCAGTCACCTGTAGATTGACGACAACATTTATAAAGCAAATTGATTCTGTACCTATTTCCATGCCTGTGGAGAACTAGCAGCCTGGTACTGAAACAATCTGTCAATGAAAAAAACTCAGATCTTCAAACAAATCCAGATCAGTTGCCATGTGGGCAACAAGAACAATAATCCTTTTGAAACAAAATAGATCTGAGTCAAACACTGAGAACAATGTTAAAATGATGAGTCAAACCACCTATCTAATCCTCTTTTTTTCTCTGAAAAATGAATCTTTTCTCTGTCTCTGTTAAAAAAGAAACTATATTTAACGTCTAAGAAGCTTAATGCAAAACGCCTTGAATCATATTCGGTATTTATTTATTCCACACGTTTTTATGTGTAAGTGGCAGATTGGATTTAAATCAGCAGAAAGATGTTGACATGCTGGTCTGATGACTTACATTCCAACCGGCTGCCACCTCTCTACGTTTAGATCAACCTAAAGACTCTAGGAACATTCTCACCTGTCGAACATTGGTGACATCACGTGTGTTTTCTGCTGATCCTCCACTCTGAAAACATTGCATGAGGTGATGACACTGGACCTGTCAAGAGCTGTGCTTTTCCAGCAGTTGCTGTTCGTCCACATTCCTTTTAACGGTAACACCCACACCTGCAGAATGCTTTTCCTCTGTCAGACTGCAGTATACTCTGTGTTTTTAGCTGCCACTTAGTGTGTTAATTTATTAAACTGTAGTAAACAGTTGACAAAAGACACATACAACTTTTATTCTCACTGAAAAAGTCAGACCAAACTTCTTTTGCTTTAGTTCAGTTAAAAATTATTTCTATTTGCAAAATGTCACAACGGTGAAAGAAATAAGCTGTTTATTTATTTATTTGACAAAAGTTGCTGCTTTGTGGTGTGAAATGATTCGGGTCACAATGTTATCCTTAAAGGGCCAGCATTGTGTTTTCCAGGCACATAGTGTCATTTTATAGCACAATCAAGTAACTATGAAAGCAAATATGATGTAAAAGGAATCTGACTTTGTAATTTCACACCTTGAAATTTGAGCTTCTGTCTCTTTAAAAACTTCTGCTCTTTCTGAAACTCCGCCTTCAGGAAGTGATCACAACATGGCTCCTCTATGAATCCTTTAACAATGTTTTTACCAGTGTTCCACTGAGAAGTAGCTCCTATAATGAGCTCAGCTGATGTGCAGTTTTACCAGGTGTTTGCTAATTGCAGGTGGCTAGTCTGAAGGAACTGACTGGGGGACAGCTGGTCTGTGAGGTGGAAGCTTAAAGACTGCAGCTCAGAGGAGGAGCTGCATCTTGAAGGAGGAGCTAGGTCCACCCAGGCATTTTATACAGCTGAATGGTTGCCATGGGAGATTAAAGGATTTCTCAAACATGCATGAAAACATCAAAGTGTGCCTCTTCAAAATAAAAAAGACAACTGGAATTTGTTTGAATTTGAAATGGTGAAACCCAACATCAGCTGTGACTCATTCTGGCCTAATATACTAAAATAACTTAAAGGTAATGTTACCAATCTTTAAAAAAACAACAACAGTGAGGGTTTATTTGGACTGTGAAAGTGTTGAGGACTTCTGAAGAGGCAGTGGCGTGGCCAGCACCAGCCTGTAGCAGGGTGCTGTACAAGCCTCTTTTGTCTCTGTGGAAAATGTCAAGGTGTAATTGATATTTCTCCCCGGGTCCTTTATCTTTGTAGCATGTTTCAGGTTCTCTGATCTGGGTTTACGCTGACCTTTACCAGTGCACTCTTTTTCTCTGGCTTTTTTCTGAGGGGGGCTCGCACTGAAAATAACTCAATAGGATTTCAATAGGGTGTCTTTCATTTGAGACAATCTTCTCTTCCTTCCCCCAGCAGCAGCCCTCTTTGGCGGCAGCCATTCAAGCTGAGACCCAACTTTTTCAGGATGTTGTTTGATCCGAGATTTACTGCGGATTCTTTGTCTGCTGCGCTTCAAAATGTATCCCTCGACAGAGGCAACATGGGCGTGTTCCTGCTGCTTTCTCTGACCACTCATCTGCATTTTACCTCACTTTAGAATTCATGCTCCTCTTTACAGTGTCATATTGTCACACTGGACAACAGCCAAAGAAATTGTCTGGGGTTTTTCAACAGTTTTAGGGTCATTTTGAAGCACTAAATCCAAAAATCACATTGGCTTTGCTCCATCAGGTCAACTTTCTGAACTATGGACGCAACATGAGCAGGGTTTCCCCCAGTGTATTATAAGCCTGGCGGGCCACCAGGCTTTACTTGTGCCCCCACCAGGCTAAACATTACTTATTTAAGTCTTTTTAAAATGTTTGCATGTTTTTAAGACTTTATAGTTGGTGTTTAGATATGAATCTTCCAATAACAAATAATTTTCAAGTGATATTTTCAAATTTCCTGTCAACTTTAAAGATTTTTTAACTAAGAAAAAAAGACAGATTGCTGGATGAATGACTGGCCCTATCGCCCAACCGCCAGGCTTAGCAGGTTTTCAGGGGAAAACCTTGATGAGCATCATAACTCATGACTTGTTCTCACATCTGGATCGGTTTCCTGAGATTCTGGGATGAAGGAATGATGAGCAGGAGGAAAAATTCCATCAGGACAGAAAAGAGATGGAGAATTTTGCAAAATGAAGATGTGATGTTCGTACTTCCCCTTATCAGTGTTTATTATTCAATTTACAGAAATCCAAGTTTGTGACATTTCATTAATACAATCTGTTAGAAAGCAATTTTTTCTCCTACAACTTTTTTTGGATGAGAAATATTAAATAATCTGATAATGTCAAAAATGTCATCAGTTTAGTCAGAAGATCGGATTCCTCTAAATCAAATTAGGATAAAAGCCTGACCTGAACGAGAAAAATGGATGTCATTTTTGGATTCAGTGGCGCAAAAATAATCCTAATTCAGTTCAAAAAGCATAGACAACTTCCAAAAAATATTATTTTTGTAACACAGTGCTATCTTTGTACTTTAAGGCAGGAAGCTGCAAAATGAAACGTTACTCAGTTCATAAGTAAACACAAGCAGCAGCTTCCAGCAGCAGTGTTGCTGCTGTAGAGCCAGTTTTCCTCATCACACGCGGAGCTCCAGACTCAGCAGTGGATGTATTAGCAGGACAGCTTTCACGGCTAACAAGCTTTTTTCTTTTTAAACTGTATTCGAATCTCTGTGTCTTTGCCGTTTATGTTCACTCGTTCACGGCTTTCATTTGGATTTTTGTTACACTGGTTTTAATCCCGAGTTTAACCGCCGCCGTACTCCGTGTGTTCCTCACTTATCTGTTTCAGGATTCATGGCAGTCTTTCGCTGCATTCTGACAACCCCGATTTGTTCAGCTTTATTTAAAGGAGGCGACTTGTTTACTGTTGCCCCGAGCTCGGAGAAGGAAAATGTTTCACTTCCGTTACATCAGAAAGTATACTGTACTTTCAGGAAGCGTTGAGAATCAGATTCTCTAACTGTATTTACACAATGGTAAAGCAAGATACTGTGGGATATGTTGCATTCTTACACTTTTTCTGTTACATTTTTTCCAATAAGTAGAAACAAAGCTAATTCAGCCATTCAACTTGTACGCCACGCACAGAGAGGCACCTGAGTCGCACCTTATTCAACAATGTGTTGAACCGAGCTCCTCTACAAGGCTGATATCTCATTCATCTGCTGCTCTGCGCTGCTTTCTGCGTTTGCTGGGATAATTAGTCGGCATAATCAACTCTGTTCGGCTTTGTGTTGATAATCGTGTCATGCGGCGCGTATAGTTTCCTTTTGCGATCGCCAAATTAACAGTGAAGGGGGCACCACTCTTTCAGGGGCGAGGTAAATCTGTACACTAAACCGAGGTGTGTGTGTGTGTGTGTTTGTGTGTGTGTGTGTGTGTGTGTGTGTGTGTTTAAAACTGCACATCCTGCAAATACTGTGAAAAGCATTTTGATTAATTTCTAGCGTATTAATTTATCTTTAATATTATCTGTAATATTGTCGTCCTTAATACTGATGAAAAAGCACTGGTTCCATTGGCAGATAAAATGGCCACTGTGATTATGAAAGCTATAAACAAACATTTTGATAAGGAGCTCTTAGGGACTTAATGATCTGCCCAATAATTTTATGAAAGTCTATAAAATGTCATGTTTGATGCTCTACAGTTTGCTGGGGGTTACTAGTAGCTTCCCCTGTGTTTTGATAAGACTTGTTGATATTTGGGCTTGTCACACTTTTGTACTCTTTCAGTTAATTAGACATGAACAGAATTACTTTGTTTTGAACATTGTAAAATTTAATGACTAGTGTTTCAGCTGCTCTCTAAGCTCAGGTGAAGTTATCAGAGTCGTATGATCTGAACAGAGAGTGTGGAACAGATCATAATGTTACACAACACTGAGAATCACCAGTTATGTGACTTTCTGTCTGTAACTGATACTGGCCGTGTTTTCATCTGTTTTTTTTTTTTTACAGTTGAAAAAAAACAGATGAAAGCATCTGTTTTCATCTAAAATAAAAAGATGCTCTAACAGTATCTATGTAATGTTGATGGAAACTGCAAAGTTTTAAATAACTTTCTAAATTTTTCACACAAAAAGAAGTTTTTACACAGGCTTGAGGTGTAAAAAGAGATAATGAGCTAAAATAGAGATAGAATCACATTTGTTGAATAAGTTCTGACGTAGAGAATCCTGGTCCAAACCTCCAGCACAGAGGGGAGTCTCTATTTGTTTTTATGACTGGTGTAGTCCAGTCATAATACTATAGCCATCCTAACATCTGATGAAGTCAGGCTTTGCTCCCGACAAATAGATGGAAAGACGCCATTTTCTTTTTTGGAACATTTTCAAAATTGAAATGACAATTGGATGGAAATGTGACAAACAATCAATAAATCCTTTCCTCTTAGCATTAGCTTTCAACAAGGAACACAGTTCCCTGTTGAAAGTAAATTGGTACAGAACTACCAATACAAGGAACCTGAGTGTAACTACAGTCAGTTTGATCCATGATCACAACAGGTTGCTAATTCTGCTGGTTTCCTGACATGCAAAACGACCTAAAAAGTCATGTAGTTGTAGCTCATTATAATCTAGGCTCCAACTGGAAATGCAGAGAGAATTGCTTTGCAGAATATTTAAAAACTCCCTGTGGAGCCCATCAGGCTCTGGTGGCTTTAAGTGCAGTGAGACTGAGGTCTTTGTGGAAGCTGCTTAAAAGAAAGAGACACAAACAGAGAGCACACTGATGAAGTCAGTTTAAGTTTGTATTTTGTTGTTCAGATGTGGTCCTGAATTGGGTTTGCATCTGATGTTTTTCGAAACTTCTGCAATCTGAACGATCATGTCATTTAGCTTTCACATCGTTAAGGTCTGACAGATGATAGCGGGTCAGAGGAGGCAGAAAGTGCTGAGATCAGATGTAAACATTGGATAAAAGAAGCAGAGACTGTTGTTGGACTTACTCTTAATTTGGGTGATTACAATTGCAAAACAACTTCAAGGCATTCCAGTAAAGCTCATTGTGTCTGTATATAATAAAGTCTTAAAGTTTCCTTAGTTATTAGACACTCAGTCACTTTAAGTCTGTGCAGACACACCTGACCTGTCAGGTTCCTTTGTGTCTAATAACAAAAGAAACCTTAAGCGCTCCAGAGTAGTGACACACAGGTGGATGTAAACTATGGACTGTTTACACTGATTTTCCCAGGTTTGAGCACAAACACCTGCAATGTCAATAAACCTGGCATCAAAGATCTACACTGGTTTTAAAATGATATTATTGATTTATTTGATTCATTTGTGTATTTATTTATATTTAGTCATATTTGAATTACTTACACATCACTCTTAGGTATGTACATTTTATAAATTTTATTGCTTATGCTTATATTTGTATTATTAATATTCAACACCCTGGATGGAGTAGCTTGTCAATTAATAACTAATTTCCCCTTGGGGATTAATAAAGTCTATTCTGTTCTATGAACTACTATCCTGATGCAAAAAACTGAAGTAGTGTTTGAAAAATGGGAGGAGCCAAAAGGAAGAATGTTGAGACTAGTTCACTCTTAGTAAAATTATACATATATATTTAAAAAATGAAATGTCAGTGTTAGGTAGACTTAGAATACAGTTTGCATCTGTTGGTGTTTCTGCGGTGTAGCAGTTTGAGTTGCCCTACAGCAACACCTACTGTTTCAGGATCAGAGAAACCACTGAAAGAGCAGCTATGCTACCGATAACCGCAGACCTGGTACAGCAGCAGCCTTAAGAACTAGTACAAAACTCAAAACTGTGCAACAGTTGGTCAAGAATGTAACTTACACCAGTCTTGCACAACATTATGACCACATACTACTGTGTTAGTCCCTTATTTTATTGACCAAGCAACCCTTACTCGTGTCGGTGTAGAGTCTACTAGACCCCTGAAGTTGTGCTGCAGAATCTAGTGCTAACATTTTAAAAGCAGATCCAATGCTTTATTTAGTCTGAATTCTCCAAGTGCTTTCACTACAATCAGTCATTCATGCACTCATACACACATTCACACACATTGTAGTAAGGCTACCATTCAACCAGGTCCTCTGACCGTCACCACCAGGCAAGGCGGGTGAAGTGTCTTTGCCTAATAATACGACAAAGTGACTGTGATGGACAGAGCAAGGGTTCAAACCAGTAACCCACCAGTTACAGGATGAACCCCTACCTCCCTAGTCACTGTTGCCCCTTGCCCGGATCAACAGGGGTCAGCATGGGTAGCATCAGAACCAGCATTAACCACTTCAACAACTTCTTGGAACTTACCAAGTGGGAGAGCCTTCCCACATCCATCACCAAGTCTTGGTCATCCATGATCCATTTGCCAGTTCACCATTGTTCCTTCCTTGGACCACCTTTGATAGAGAATGACCGCTGCAGGCAGAGACCAAACCCACAAGAGCTACTGGTGTGCAGATGTTCTGATCCAGTCATGTAACCATCACAGTTTGCCCATTTGTGTCAAACTTGCTTGAATCCTTAGACTTGGAACATTATTTTCTGCTGCTAGTACATCGACTTTGAGAACATCATGTGTATTTGCTACCAAACATATTTCATCAACCAATTATCTATCTACCGATAGATAATTATCATTGTGTAGGGTGTAAAAGGTCTTTGAGAGCCATGACTTCAAAAGTCCTGAATGGAGTTTAAACCAGAAGTTTACATACACCGAACACAAAAGACACACACACCCACCCACACACACACACACACACACACACACACACACACACCATTTTTAAATCAGACCAAACTTTTCTTGTTTGGTCTGACCAGTTGTGTTAGGTCAGTCAGAATTACCAACATTACCACATATTTGAGCAACTCCATTATAATGATAGAAAAAAATGTCAAAGGTTTAAATATTAGTGTACGAACAAGCATTTTCAGAGTCTTCTCAGTGAGCTCCTATCTTGGTTTTCATACCAAAAACTCCAAGAGTTGACAGAAATTCCCATATTAGTGAGGAGATGTGGTTGACCCTGTTGCTAGGTGTAGCCCTGTCTTCTGGAGACTATGACTGCTTTATTGCCACCAACTGGTAAGGAGTGTGAACCAAATTTCACCAAAATAATAAAAGGAAACTCATATCGCACAAATTACACTTTCTTAAAAATACAGTATTGGCCTGGTAACTTTTACTTCCTGAGTGTTTCTGAAATCAACCAATAAGATCAAGATATTGGTTGACATGTGAAACACAATAAGACACAAAACCCCCCAGTGATCAGTTGGTAGACATGACTAAGAAACTGTGCCAAACTGATTAACTTGTTGCTACATCAACAAGTTTGATCACACGTCATCACACGTTATTTACATTATTTTTGATTTGTTACAATTTCTCGCCATGTTCGTCATTTTACTGCATAATCTGTTCGATGATGTCGCATTTCACTGCGATTGCCTGTTAGCATAAACTTGTCTGATCTTGAGAAAAGGCCAACACAAAATGGACAGCCTGCTGTTGGATCTGTTCTGTCCAGTTTTCAGACTAAATCTCTCCTTTCTGTCCGTCTTTCTGCTTTCAACACTCTTTGGCTCACTAAAGGTCCTCCTCCCTACACCTAACATTTTGTCACTTAGCCGCTCTTTTCAGGTCTGAGCTGCTTTGAGAATTACTTTTATCTGAAGTGAAATTTCTGAAAAAATTCTTCAACTTAAAAAAATTCAGTTTTCTGAAAATGACGTCACCTGGAGCTACTTTTAGTATTAAGGTTCTTTGTGCAAAGTGTATATAAAGAAATATAACTATCTCTTCCAACACTGATGGAAAGCCCAGAAGATGATGTCATGGCTTTGAAAACTTCTGATTGGACACATTTGAGTGAATTGTATTTTTAAGGATCTTTTTGGCTCTAGTGGCCTTCATTTTGACTGAAGTAAGGCTTTGCAGCCTTTTTGTTTTTGCAACATTTTATATTTTTGCAACCTATTTCAGTTATTCTGTCAATCAGACATCTGAAACTCCAAGGTTAAATTTATTTTGTTTTCTCCTGAGAATAAGAGATAAACACAAGTCAGCCATCAAGTATCCCTCCTAGAAACAGAGATTAATTTTGAAGGTAATCATAAGTGTGAAAATCGCTGCTATCTTTCTGGTATTGCCTTGAATGCTAACGGCCGTCAGGCTCTGAAGCCCCCCCTCTGTAATAAATATTCATTTACCTTTCAGGCTCTTTGTTATTCTGACTACCTTCCATCAGCCTGATCTGTTGTGGTGCAAGAAATAACAAATGGTGGAAATAAATTAGGAAAAATAATGGTGGTAAATATATAAATATTAAAGACAACGAGTGAAGGGGGGCGTGGTTGGGGGCGGGGGGGAGGGGGTTATGTTTGCAACATCAAAGGCTCCTCTATCTGTGCAGCTTGTAAACAGTTCATGCCTTCAGTGAGTGGAAGAGCCCCCTTTCCTTAATGATCCCATGGAAGATTGCCACGTCGACAAGAATCCTGTAATAAATCAAATTAACAAACATTTCTGTAGGGTCTGTTCAAAGCAATAGAGAGCCTGGTGTTGTGTTTGGCTTTTTTTTTTCCTTCAGATAAGTGGTCCATACATCCCCTGCTCCTTTCTGATTAGTCTAATCCAGTGAGAAGTGCATGCAGGGTTTTGATTGAGTCAGCCGTCGGAGGACCCCAGGGGGAACCCGTCTGATAAGTGCCTTTACCTTTCACCTCCTGGAACCCCACTCACGTCATTTTTTTTTGCCGTATCCCACTCCCTCTAATCTCATTTGGCCCAGGAAGACACGCTCAGGCACAAGACGCTCCTGATTAACGTCCCATTTACCGAGGGATTCCATCGGCTCGGACTGCCCTCAACCTGGGCTGCTGGAGGCGCTGCATCAGCCAGGTAGCAGTATTAATAAGTGTGTGTGTGCATCAGCATCCTCCCTTTCCAGAACTGTGCTCACAGAATGGTATTTGAGGTACTTCTTTACTTACCTCTACAGAAGGCCTGGAATGTTCTGTACATTAGGAGTAGAAACATAGAAAGATTTCTAGACATACCGAGGGTTAGAAAGCAGAACTCTATGATCTCTGGAGTGAAAACTTGCTGAAAACGACACCAAAAAGATGACAATAATTTCTGTCTAAGCATGGAAATTTAATTCTAATGTAGAATGATGAAAACACGGCAACCTAGAGAAGAGTTGATGTCAAAATATCAGGGATGCACCATATATTGGCACTAACATCGGTATCGGTTGATAGTAATTTTTTTAACATATCTGTATCGGTTTGATGGATACATTTGGGCTAATATCAAATGTAATAGATTATTTTTGGTTGTCAAAAATTGACAATTGAAGAAAATTGTGAAATCTAAGACAATTTTCACCAACTTGACTTCGTTTCTTGTCAAGAAAATTTCTTGTTGGTGTTTGTTTCTGGAGGCGTGGGGGAAAGGTGGTCATGTGGTTTCTGTTTGGTCATATGACAATGAAAGTGAAAAGTAAGGAACATGGCTAGCTTAACTGAATCAGAAAAGCAGTAGATTAGTCAGTGGTGTGTATGGGGTTTTTTTTGTTTCCAAGTTCTCAAAATGGTGGTGAAATACATGTAATATCAGTAAATATCAGTTATCAGCAACACATTTTCATATCAGTGCATCCCTATTAAAGCTGTTTGAATGGTGATTGGAGTTGACCAAACTTGTCCCCATCCTGAAACAGTAGTGTTTTCAAAAAGTTTCCCAAAGCAAAATAAAGACAAAGGCATGCTAACATCAGAAAAGATGACCAAACTCTGAACATTTGTAGCTAAAGAGCTTCACCAATCCCCTCAGATTTAGCTTGTATATTTTTTTTTAAGATCTTTTATGATCCTAACTCTACCTAAACTTTCCAAATCCCCAGCAGCCGCTGGCCACCGATGGGTCGAACTCAAACCGGTTCAGAATTCCCCCCATAGGTCCACAGCTGTCGCCCAACACAAGACTCCTCTTTGCAAAAATGTGATTACATTCATCTCTAAGTTCAGCACATGGCAGCAACTGCAGCCTTCACTCCGGTAGGAGTTTGTGTGTGGTGTGACGTACGGGCTGTGGCATTTTTTTTTTTCCACCCGGTTATTTCGGTGGAGATAATTGGAAGGGATTGTTTGGTTAAGGAACCAAGACCTGATTAAAGAAGGAGAGTCATGTGAGCTGATGCAGCAAAAGCTGTGTGGTGATTACCAATCAGATTCTGTTAATGTCACATGTGACGAGTGCAGAACCCAGAATTTGCCTGACATGTAAACACAAAATGTCAAGTCTAGTTAGGAAAAAGAGAACTTTATTGTGAAATGATGGATAAATTAACCCTAAAGGATTCTACTTGAGATAGATTTTTTGTTGGGGAATCAAAATTGAACATGTCTCTCATAAATGCAGCATTTTATATTTGTATTTGTGTGTATATCTGTGGATCTAAAATAAAAAAGAACCCCTGCAATTTCATTGTACTATTTTATTTTTTAATATCTGTAGCCCTCCCATCATGTGACTACACACTAGTAATAAAATACTGATCATGTTGTAAAGTAAGGAGGTTCTGTTAAACTATTCTGAGAATTCATGAGCTGTTTATCCCAAATGCTCAGGCATTTTTCAGTGTGTGAAGTTCGTCAAATGAAAAAAAAAAAAGCTTGAGAAAATAGTAAAAACACCTCAATGTTGCAGCTGCAAAAAAAACAAAAAAAACAATCAATTATATTATTATTTAGAAGGCTGACAAGAGTATGATCAATGGCTAAAACTAACATTCTGTCAATGAAGCCGTCAAATCTTAAAGAAAGAACCTGAAGGACATGTTGCTTAAAGATGCATGAAATAAATTAAGAACAAATGGTGTCAAATATAAAAATGTGATTTAAAACTTTGATTGTTGTCTGGGAGTCCTCACTCTGAAGGCCTAAAAATAAACCCAAAGGGTTTGCAAAGACAGGAAAGGAAAATAAATGCTAAATTAATTATATTTCTTATGGGGGAGGAAAAAAAACCATTCATCTTGCAGATATTTTTTAAGCCTTTGTGGCTCTCTCTTTTGGTGACATAGAAAAAATTAATAACCCACATGTACTTGAAATGGGTCAAAAGATGAAAAGATTGAAAGCACAGACATCAGATCAGGGATAATTATTAAACAGAAGCATCAAGAAAAATATATATATATTTCTGTTTCAGCTCACTATTTCCAATTTTCACCAACTTGACCTGATTTTTTTTCTTGTCAGGAAAAAGATATTCTGATTTGATAAATGGTGGTATGAAATCAACTGGAAATGTGCAACCAGACATATGTTGCTAGCAGGGAGCTACATGCTAGTAGTTTTGATGCATTTGATGAGCGTTCATCAAATAGGAGGGGTATTTTTAGGCCAATCACCAATCAGAGCGAATCCAAGGAAAACTGGCCCGATTCCGATCTCGTGCATCGGTGCATTTTTCATCTGGACACATTTACAGTTCAACATAAGCATATTTTTGTTTTCTGGTTACTTTCTGAATATTAGTCAGCACTGTTGGTCAAACACTGGATTTATTCCCACTGAGAATACTTGGAAAAATGCACTACTGTAAAATAAATAAACAAACAAACAATTAAAAGTCAGGTGACTGTGACTCGCTGCAGCTCTGAACTGATGGGAGCAGGAAAGTGGAGCGCAGTGTGAAGTCTGCAGATCCTGCAGCTTCATGTCTCCAAAATGAAGCATCACATCAACACCGATGCCTCCCGCGTGTCCGGTGATCTGATGATCTCCGTAGACCCCCGCGTGCACGCGCGCATTCGTCCGACAAATAGAAAAAAAAAATGAAAACAGATGATTTTTTTTCTTTTTACTTGCATCAGTCCGGGGGGGAAATAAAGACTTTGTCTAAATCACATTTCCGACCGATGCGGGGCTTTAAATAACCGCAGCCTCCTTCCTTCCCTCTGCTTTCTGCCCCTCAATCTGTTTTATTTTATTTCTTTATCAGCATCATTTCTTTCAAATGAGAATTCAGGGACCCCCAAAAATTCAAGCTTCCCCCCCTAACCCCCCTCTTCTCGGTGTCTTCAAACAACAGGAACTGTACGGTTCTACTTTTTCTCCCGTCAAAATGGTATCCCAGATTCAATTTTAGATAGAGCAGGATTTAGCCAGTGATGATTTTTTTTTTTTTTTTTTTTTTTTTTTTTTTTTTGGGGGGGGGGGGGGTTTTTGGGGGGGCGGGGGGGGGTCCGGGTGGGAATGAACCTTATACAGGTGAGAC
>NW_015115033.1:51866-57283 GCF_001443285.1 Poecilia latipinna
TAAAAAAGGTATCCCCCATTTAATTTTAAAATAAGGAGGATTTTAGCCGTGGTGATTTTTTTTTTTTTTTTTTTTTTTTTTTTTTTTGGAGGGGGGATTGGGTATTTGGGGGGGGGGTGGGGGGAGTCTCTTAGAGACAATATTTAATATGCTGAAATGAGAATATCCCCCAGTCCCTACTTTTATATATTAGGTCTTATCTGGCGCGATCCGACATTGTCTTTATTTACAAAACTTTTTTTTTTGATAGGGATCACTGGTCATTATTTCACAGCTTAAATTAAAGCACAATACTAGAAACACACACACTGACCACCGCTTCGCTATTTTATACCATCTGACTTTAAAAAAAAATTGTTTCTCTGTTGTCAGTATTAGGTATGTAAGAGGATATATATATATATATATATGTATATATATATATATATATATATATATATAATGAAAGAAGTCAAAGCGGGCTGTATTCCTCCTCCTCCTCGTTGACTTTTATCGCTAAGTGAAGCATATAAATGACCTGAAAGCGGCGGCTGTCGCGTTAAATGGAATAAAATAAAGAACAATTATCCTCTCCTTTTTCTCCCCTCTCTGATCTGACGCTGAAAAGGAGTCCTGGAGAGATAAGGCGGATTGAATTCTCTCTGTTGTGCGGCAATAAAAAACGTCGAAGAGGAGGGGGCGGTGGGGGGTTTAGAGTGAGGGGGGGGCAGGTTAAACGCACCTCCCTCCCCCACCGCTATAATTTAAAATAATAATTTTCCTCCCCATTATTTTCCCCCCAGTGCCCTTTTTTTTTTTTTTTTTTTTTTGTACCGGTATTTAGTTTGTAACCGCAGTCAATTTCCGTGACTAAGTTTTATAATTACAGGTGTGGCAAACAAATCTGAAAGCTGAAACAAAAGATTTGATTTGATATGAACGAGTGTTTTTTGTTTTTTTTCTTAAATATATGACCGACTGTGTGGCTCCAGCTCTGAAAGTAATTATAACAGCGTCAGTTCGGAGCTGAATTGGGATGCTTCAGGGAGCTGATGTAAAACTTGGGTTCAATGAGGTATCATCCTAATTTACAGCTACAGATAAGGAGGCTGAGTCTGTCATAAAATTAAAGAAAAAAAATCACCCCACTTCCCTCCCCTACCACCATACTCCTACCTCCTCCCTCCCTCCCCAGGACTGGATTGCACCCCGGGCAGAATAGCAGAGAACGGGAGCCGATCCGCCATATGTTCTTGGCAGATAAGTAAATAATTTGAATGCGCCATGTTTCTTTCTTTTAATTAATGCCACACTGCGAATGGGAGCCAAACTATATGAGCCTCCTCGACGAAGGCTGAGCTGTCATCCAAACTGAACAAAAGAATCGCAACAAACGCATTGACAATTAAAAAAAATAAATAGAAAAAGGAAAAAGAAAAAAGAAAAACGCGGGTTCGATTCCCACTCAAGTCCTGCTGTAAAGTCCAAACTCTCACAAAAAAAAGAAGGAAAAAAAGAAGTGGGGTGATATAGCGCTGCATGCTCGACGCGGACATGTTGAAAGGGAAAGTTAAGCGGGGAAAAAACACAGAAAGAAAGACAGAAATCCCATCGCATTCAGCTCGTGCCATTAAAGCTATAATTAAGCGGCTCCTTGAAGTGATTAAGCAGTCAAACGGGTCGGACGGGGCGGAATCCCTCCAGGGGGAGGCCTCTTGTTGTGAACTGTCAAACATCAAAAAAACCGGTTCATCGCAGGTGGGGTCACAGAAAAAAACAAAACAAAACAAAACAAAAAAAACGCCTTCACCGTTTACAGGCTGCAGAGCGCAACACGCCCGGACCTCGCTTCTGTAACAACACGAATCAGTATTAATGAAAGAAGAGAGAGAGAGATAGAGAGAGAAGAGGAAGCAGGTAAATGCGGAGGTAATTAAGCCTTGTTGGGAAAATGATTTGAGTTGAAGAGGCTTGACAGCTTAAACACCAGAGAGAAACTGGAGAGGGATTGATCCTAATGCTATTCACGCACCGATAAAAAGGAATTTTGAAAAGTGATTAATATTAGGCATCGAATATTTTTAACAACCGGTTAAACTCGAACAATAATAGTTAATATATTTTGGTGAGATGTCCGACTTTAACCTTTTTGGTTAAAATGGAACGCAACAAATCAGTTCAATCAGATATTATCACACAGTCCAACAGAGGATTAATGTACATATTTTATATAATGACTAAAATGAGACTTTAATAAAAGTCAAGAAATGTCGGAAGACTTGTGGGTTGAAAAAGTTTTGTGTCAAAACCTGCTGCTGTCTTAATCTGACAGTCAAAGATCAGCACATTTTAGTGGTTGTCAAGGAAACAGTTCGAACAAATGTAATAAGTTGTTCGATTTTAATTCTGTTCAGGGATTATTAATCTGTTTGTTGTTGTTTTTAAACTTGAAGGGTGAAATGAGCATATTTTGTAATTAGTCAGATTTTTAACTAATGTACTTCAGTAAATACCAAGTGCTAAAAATGATTTTCTATATTTTTCATTTAACTACTAAACATGCATAATTCAAAGTCAGCAATATTAATAATAAAAATAATCCTCCACACCCCACAAAAAATTAAATTTCTGCAAATGACTACAGAAATTGCATTGGTTTGCTTTTATCAGTGCATTGACAAACTTTCAATCATGTATCGTAAAAACATATATACAATCTTATGTTATATTGTATGTTATAAACTTATATTTTTTATTCCAATCTGGCAAGTGATGTTTTTTGTTGTTGTTTTTTTTTTGTAGTTGCCAACCTGATAATTATCTAACTTATTATCTCAATAACCTACAAATGCAGGGCATTGACCTGGTTGAAGACAGATTGTCTTTATTCAAAAAGTCTTTGCTCAGCACTTGAACAAAGAGCCGGAGGTATCAACCTTCCAGATACAGGATCCTTTCCATAACATGACAGCTTTTAAATTACCATCTCAGATAGAAAATACACATAGAACTCCTTGAATTCAATTAGAAGATATCCTTAAAAATAAAAATTAAAAAATGAACTCAAACAATTTAAAAAAAGAGAACTCAAATGAAATGATGTTTGGGACTATATTAGCACAGAACCACGTGGAGAAGGTAAAAATTAAACATTTTGATTCCCCCCCGATCCCCTCCTCCTGCTTTGTCATCTTAAATTAGACCGTCTACTTTTATGTTTCTTTTTTATTATTATGTTTTTGTTAAATATAAATAATAAAACCTGTATAAAAAAGCAGCCTATGAGTCTGGACGTTCTGTACCAAAAACGTCATTCTAAATTTGCAAAAAAAAAAAAAAAAAAAAGAAAAAAGAAAGAAACGAAAAACAAGTGGACTAATTAGGCCTATACAGGTATTTGATCTCTAATTGTGCCAGCCAATTTTTTTTCTAAAAAAAAAAAAAAATAGTAGCCTGTATCAGAATTATCAACACAAATCAGCATATCATTGAAATGTACATAATAAATAAAGTTAAAGGCCTCCCTTTGTGGTTGCCATAAACGTTATAACATTTACATTTCTTACAGTTCACTGCGCTCCGTCCTTCACATCCAACTCCAGCTCCTCTGCCCGGACAGGAACTTGTTGGATTTTTTTTTAATTTTATTTATTTATTTATTTTTTTAAGTTTTTCGTCTTTTCCCTCAGTTTTGCCACAACAAGTCCCCTTCAGATAACACTGTTCGTGCCTTTTTTTAATTGGCCGCGATGTCCGTAACATATTTACATGCATTTCTGTATTCAAATGACATTAAAAACATGTGTTGTGTGTGTGTGGGTGTCCGTGTGTGTGGGTGTCCGTGTGTGTGTGTGTGTGTGTGTGTGTGTGTGTGTGTGGTGGGGGAGAGGAGGAGAAGAGTCTTGAGGGTTACATGGCGGTGGCGTGTGCGGATGAGTAGGGGTCTATCCCAGTCTTGGTCATACCTGGAAACAGTATGTAAGCCACCGGGGGCTGTAAACTGGACGCCGACCAGGCCGTGCAGTTGCACGGCACGACGTAGCCCGGGTTCGTGGGCGACGGGTGGGTGTGGGTGTGCTGGCTGGGGCACCCGAGGGTGCCGAACGCGCCGTTCTGGTATCCCAGCGAGGAGGCGTAGGGCAAAGTGCTGGTGCTCAACGTGTGGGGCATCTCCTGGGTCATCTTCTGGATGGCGCTGGAGCTGAACTGGGTCGGGTCGAGGAAGGAGTAAGGGGCGGAGGTCGGGGGCAGGAACGCCCGGGCTTTCTCCGAGGAGCCCAGGAGGGAGTCGGCGGCCGACACGGGCAGTCCCTTCAAGTGGTCGGTGTCCCCGAGGTAAGGCAGCGGGAAGACATAGCGGTCCTTCTTCAGGAGGTTCTTGGGCTTGCGCCTGGGTCGGTACTTGTAGTCGGGGTGTTCCTTCATGTGTTGCGCCCGCAGTCTCTTGGCCTCGTCGATGTACGGTCTCTTCTCGGACTCGGACAGCAGCTTCCACTCGGCTCCCAGCCTCTTGCTGATCTCAGAGTTGTGCATTTTTGGGTTTTCCTGAGCCATTTTCCTCCGCTGGCCCCGAGACCAGACCATGAACGCGTTCATGGGTCTCTTGATGTGATCAGCGGGTTTCGACATCTTTAAACTTCACTTCTTTCTCTGTTTTTTCTTTCTTTTTTATCCCCAGCGGTAATGACAAGGAAAAGTTCTTATCGGAAAGGAAGCGAAGATATTCACCTGCGTAATTGCCAGTTACCGGTCATGCCAGTATGTTCAGCGTCTTGGGGACAGAAAAAGAAAAACGGGGCAAAAAAGAAAAAAAAAAAAAAAAAAAGAAAAAAAAAAAACCAGCGCCCGATCGGTTCTTCCCGAGGTGAAACACTGAAGCGCGATCTCTGCAGTCCGCTCAAAACTCTGTCAGACCTGCGGCATGGAGGAGGAAAAAACAGAAAAGGGAAAAAGAAAACAACGTTCATGCAAGATGCGCACACGTTAAAAATCCACAAAGGTAAAAGCAGCGTTCCGCATTCGGTTTGCAGGAGTCATAAAAAAGTGTCCAGCCTTAATATTGTTGTTATTAGTAATAATAATATATACTTTTTCCCCCGCTCTCCCCTCTATCACAGACTTTCTCTCTCTCCCTCTGTGAGGTTCGTCGTCAAGCACCTGGCTTGGAAATGAGCGGAAGAGCGTGAATACGAGCCAAAAGCGGTGAAGTTCAAAGGCTGGGCTGGTTTGCTTTCTGCACGCAATCTGACATAATCTGCAGGGCGTTCACTCACCAACCTGAACGCCCAATCAGCACCGAGACCGGCTCTTAGAGTACCTTCAGCAAAGAAAAGGGAGAAAATATAGGCTATGTACATTACAACATAAACAAAGACAGGGTGGTTGAGGAAGACAAAAAAGAGGGGGGGGGGGGGTTTTGGAGGGGGGGGGGGGGGGGG
>NW_015115033.1:60413-61404 GCF_001443285.1 Poecilia latipinna
GGGGGGGGGGGGGGGATTTTGTGTGTGGGGGGTGTGTGTGTGTGTGTGTGTGTGTGTGTATGTTATGAACACACACACACACACACACACACACTTGGGGTGACGGGATGATTCTCCATTTCTGGCAAACAGACATGAGCTTTCAGCACCTTTTCTAGTTAAAACACAACTTCAATCCGAAGAGGTGATGAGACTTTGTAATTACGTGCTGACGTAATCAGTACAGTAAAAGTAAAAGTTTTAAAACCCAAATTACTCTGGTATACATCATGAAATGCTATCCCGTGTTTTATAAGAACTTTTTAAAAGTTATATATAATGGATATATCGCATTACAATTGGACTGAATTGGATTTATTACGTATGGTTGGCGTGGAATTAACTGGACAAAATAAAATAAATGTGGATTTTACATTGTTTTATTTAAATGTAATAATTAGTAAAATGCGAGGTGAGCTCAACAAATAAAAACAGTAAAATAAATAAATAATAAAAATGATAAAATAAATAGAAAAAAATTCCGTGGGTTGTATTTTACCGTTAGGACACTTAAGTTCAGCTTGTACCTTTGATCTCTTTTTCCCCACTCAGAAAAGCGGTTTTCACAAAATCTCAAAACTAAAGAAAAAGAAAATCTTCATAAATAAAAATATTAAAAAGACATATTTGCCTTCGAGAAAATCATTACATGTAAAGCTACTATAGCAAAGGAGAACAGCATTTCTTTGTAGTTTCAAAAACACGGCGGACCTAACAAACAAGCGCGTGCTTGCAGATAATAAATAGGCCCGGCTGGACATCACGCGCGCCCTCCTCACTCCGCGTGTACTTCCAGTCACTGGGAAAGTTCGAGTGACGGAACTACGAATAGCCAGAAAGTGTGACGTCATAATCACAGCGCGTCAGAAAAGGCGCCGTGGTGTGTTTAATTGTTGCATCTTTGACGTCCAGCTTTGACAGTGTGGTTTTAAGCAGGGGGGCATCGAGGGGG
>NW_015115033.1:65176-67937 GCF_001443285.1 Poecilia latipinna
GGGGGCAGAGGGGGGGGGGGGGGGGGGGGGGATGGGGGGTCGTTTTAACATGTTAATTTTTAAACGAGGGTAGTTGCCTAATAGCCCTCCGGCTAATGTGGGCCTGTGTGATGTATGATTCTTTCAGCTGTGATTATTAAACGAGAGGAAGACCCTTTTTTGCCTCCCTCCATCGCCCTCACACATATGTTAAGAGTACTATTAAAATGAGAACGTTGTACTTACAGTAGAGTACTTTTGTTGATTTATTTAAGGGAGTCTTTGGTCCATTTCTTTTTCCCTTTGGTAATGCGAATTACCCTAGCATTCTGTCCGAAGCCAAAAAAAATAGCTCAATTATCGTCACACTCTAATGATAACAATTCTAAACTTTCAATTTACAAATATATAAAAATGTGGCAGAAAAAGTTTCAGAAAGTTGCATATATATTTTCATTTATTGCACTGTAAAACATAATTTTAATGGGTGTTAAATATTAACAATTAAAATTATTCAGATGTTAATCAGACACATTAGCTTATTTTAATTCTAATATTAGTGATTAATTTTTAGTAATACATTCTAACTAACATCTTGAATCTGGATTAAAATGTTGGTTCGATCAATTGTGGTTTGCAGTGTTCACCAGAGAATGATAAGGCAGATATATTTATGCCTTGAGCTATAAATCTATTTATACTGTAAAATAAATAAATAAATAAATAAATAAATTTTGGCGTTAAGAGTATGATTTAGTGTGTAGCAATAGCGCTAATGCTATAGTCAATAATGCTATCAAGTTGGAAGTTGTTGGCAGTTGATGGACCATCTTGGCTTGACAGGGAAAATGTCCACATGCCACACTGTTGCAATATATATTTAAAAGTTGCTACTTCAGTAATATTTTCTAACTTAATCATTATTTTTATTATTATTTTAGTTTTTACATGAGAGAACGAATCAGGCAAGAAAACACAACCTTAATAATTAGTAAGCATTGTAGCTAAAGTTACATTTCTGATGTCCAGATAACACGTGAACATTTTTACACGTATTTTATTGGTTAAATCCTACAAGTTCGTTTTGTCAGTGTACCTTATCATTATTAACATTGTCTTATTAATATTGTTTTCAGATCCGATTTTTTTGTTTTGTTTTTGATATTGGACCGAATAGTACCTGCCTAATTTTTCAGTATTTTTCTTCTTTTTTTTAACCTCCTTCTGGTGTTGCTATTATCTCCATATTTTAAGCCCATCTGTGTCTCTTTCTCACGGCCTCTCCCTCTACATCTCTGCTCATGCGCATGCGTCAGTCGGCAGCTGCTTACAGGAAGATTTCCATCATATTTGTTGTGGCAAAACCTTGAAACAGGTCTAATTGTGAAAAAAAAAAAAAAAAAAAAACGAGCGGAAAAAGGGGGGAAATGATCCTCTCCATCCAGACTCAGAACAATCAGCTGAGGATACCTCTAATTTTTATTTTATTTTATTTTTTTTTGTCTGCCAAAAACAAATTAAACATCTCCTCCAGTCCTACCAATCGGCTGTCGATATGTTCATCTGCAACCACGAGGTAGTATAAATATATATATATATATATATGCTGCATGTTTTGCACTGTAAATTCCGAGTCGCCTTGAAGTTTTAAATTGCGTTATGCTATCTTACACAGACATGTGGCGTTCGGGCGCGCACATACCCACACCGGCTTATAGACTTCATTTGAGATGGGTGAGTCAGATAACGGGGGAATTATTTTAGGGGCTCAGCCTCCCCACTCACGGGGGAGCAGTCGGCTATGTTTCTTATTCAAACACTGATTGTCTCATAAACGCGCGCCTGAAAGTTCCCTCGACAATTTAACGGGGTAATGAGAAATGCAATAGGTTTTGATTTTCGTCGAGGAGCGAGATGATTATTGGCTCCCGCATTTTCTCTTTTTGGCGTCGCCCGGGTTTCAGATCCGCTTAGTTATAGTCTGCTGTAAATACATGGGAAAATATAATAACCGAGCTAGCTGCGTCGTTTAAAAATCCCACCTACAGTGTCCAAACTTGAGGTCATTTGAAATTTGTTCACCGTCGGAGGAAAAAAAAAAAAAAAAGTATCAGTTTTAGACCCATAAAGTGGTTTAGGAACACAGGTTTTGTTGGCTGTCAGTAACCAGTGTATTACTGATAAAAACAGACGTTTTAAATTACACACAAAAGCGCGCGGGGGAAAGACGGGAAACGTGCGCGCGCATGGTCTAGGAAAAAAAAAAAAAAACCTCGGGATTATCTCCGGACACGTGTCCGTCCATCAGGAGAGAGAGCGGGGAGCGGCCTGACACGCGCAGAGCCTGTTAGTCAACTTGGGCCCCCGCAGAGCTCCGAGGTAAGCTCCGGCTGCTGGAGCTGGCCATGGTGCTGGAGCGGTAAGAGGGTTTCCTCACTGCGATCCCGCGTTGTCCCCCTTTATAAGAAATTAAATAATAATAAAAAAATAACTCCAGCTAAAAGCTCCGGTTGACATTTCAATGCCTTTCATTGGACTTTCATCCTGTTTGGCGGTTCACCATGACGAAAATAAATAAAATGTCAAAAGCACAGACAACTTGAGTGATGTACAACTTTCCATTCTTGAAAAGTTACTTTTCAATGTACAGTGTTTTATGCTATCAGAATTAAGTTGGAACTACTAAAACATTCACAAACCATGAACTTTTTTTTTTTTTTTTTTTTTTTTTTTTTTTTTCTTTTTTTTGGGTCCCGGTTTTGTGAAAAAACCAAAACGAAAA
>NW_015115033.1:71258-77697 GCF_001443285.1 Poecilia latipinna
GGAAATTAAAAAAAATTTCAAAACCATTAATTTTTTTTTTTTTTTTTTTTTTTTTTTTTTTTTTCCTGTTTCTGGGTTCCGGTTCTGTGAAAAAGCCAGAACGCGAAAATTCTTACTCCGTGAAGCAGAGTAAGAATTCTTCCCTTTCTTTTTTAAAAAAATAAAAATGTCACAGATTCTCTCCTGGTTTTATGTTTAAATACAGAGTTTTTATCCAAACCGGTTCATTGTAACATCGTCCTGCTCAAAGCCTTCAAGTCAGCATCACGTCCTCTGGAGGTTTTCTTCCAACTTACCCAGAATCCCTGTTGAAGACCCCGTAGCATGATGCTGCCACCATGGTTCTCTGTGCTCTAATTTTCTCTCTCTCTCTCACACACACGCACACACGCGCACACACACACACGCGCGCACACACACACACACACACACACACACCTACACACACACACACACACACGCACACACAGTGTTTTGTAGACCAAAAGGGCGCAATTTGGTCTGATGTCTGCCTGGTTATTTATGTCAAATTTTAAACATGATGTGTCCTTTAACAATGGCTTTCCTGTTGTCACTCTCCTACACTTAAAAAAGAGAACAGCTGATCCAACTTAATTATATTTTGTTATTAGGCTACAAGGAACACAGTGAAGTTTATCCAAGTTTCTTTATGAAGTTTATTAGGTTGTCGATTAAAACTGGCATTAATAAAGTAGGTTTGACAAACTTTAATTAACTGGGACCAATTAATTTTTTTTTCAAGTTGGAGTTCAAGTTCAAGTTTTTCAGTAGCCAAACTTTTTGCTGTGCATAAATAATTGTTGTTCAATTGACATCTTCTTCCACCTCAGCTGGTTCTATGAGGGTTGGATGCTTATTGTATCGTTTATCATTTATCGCAATACATTTTCTGTCAGAAGAATTTTGATTTACTGTCGACACAATAAATTCCAGTTAACGATGTTTAAAACTCACTAAAACTGTCTCTGTTTTTGAGACAGATAGGTTTTACCATTTTTCTCCACTGTTTTTCCAATAAAAGCGTCAATAGGTCTGAAAATAGTTACTGCGTGCAACTTTGTGGCACAAACCTCACTTCTTTACACAGTAAGAAAGGGAATGTTTCTCAAGAGCATTGTTTGTGTTTGTGGGACTATAATTGCTGTGACACACACTTGAAGTCATACAGTTACCTAAAGAAGATGAAATAAACAGTTCCTATCACTTTTATCACGACAGTACTGCAAAATATTGTGATAAAACTGAATGTTAAAAAGCCAAGTAATCTGATGTTAGCTTGTTTTTACAGCCTACATGGAGTTCCAGTTAATTTGTCAGTGCCATTAAAGCATTTGGTTAAACCAAAATCAAGCAATACACAATATCTACAAGTTTTCATTTGATGGTTTCTGTGAAATTATTAAATGAAGTAAAACATTTCTGGAGAATGCAAACAGTTATTGAGCTTTAGCATAAACCTCTAGTCTTTATTTAGCATAAACTCTTGTGGTAAATTCATTTGTTGTTTCCTAAAACAAATGAAACAGCAAAGTGAGAGAAAAGCACAAGGTGAAGTTACCCGTGTGTGTGTGTGTGTGTGTGTGTGTGTGTGTGTGTGTGTGTGTGTGTGTGTGTGTGTGTGTGTGGGCAGAGCTCAGTCAGACTCATCTCTGTTGTTCTAATAGTGTTTAACACAAACATGCTCCCCTTTTCTCTGGAAGCAATTAGAAAACTCATATTCTGCTCACAATGCCGCAGACCTTTTGACAGGATCCCTTTTCAGGCTCCATTCACTGACAGTGAGAAGCAATCAGAAACAGCAATAAGCCGCTTCCGAGCCGCATTTCCAACACGTGGCACTATATTATACCAGGGATTCGTGTGCATCGCATCTTTGTGATTGGAACGCTTTTCCTCGGCACGATAGTGAAATCAGGCCTGAATAAAATTCAAAAAAAAAAAAAAAAAATGACTGAACTTGAGCTGCTCTCCCTTTTCTTCCGCAGCACCGGATAACAGAGCAGAGAGCGGGAGGGAGAAGAAAAGTAAGCAGAGGTTCAAGGCATCAGGTAATAATGAAAGGAACAGGCCAGCGCTTCAAAGACCGCGAGGTCCGCGTCGCCACAATTATACAATACAATTAGGATTAAAGGGGCCAAAACAGAGATAACAGAAGATGGGGATAAATTATCACACAAGGAAAGATGTGACTCTCTCCTGACCTTCATTAAGACAGGGGAGGGAAAAAAAAAATCTCATTTACAGCCCGCCTTTCCTTGCAGGGGGATTTGAGTTTTCCACATGAGACCGACTCAAAAGATAACATTTGTTTAATGTGAAGTTAAGCTGGAGCCGCTATCAAACGCCAACCAAACAGGTGCGTTGAAAATGCGCAGGAAGTACCGAGAATGTTACCGTTATTCATGAATTAAATGTGCTGAAACTCACTCAACGGCAACAACCGCGTTGGTTTTTTATCCAGATTTGAACGGATTGGTCCCTCAGTGCTGTGAGATCTATGAACGTAGCTCTATGACGTTTCCTAGTGGCCACATTCAGTCAGGAGGAGATCTAGCGTTCACGATGGTGAGTTTTCTGTTTCATCTACAGCTGAAGTATAATTTTAAACGCCATCATCATTACTTCAGATTACTCACACAGAGCACACAGATGATCTTCAGCTGTTCCTACGTGTTAAACTCTAAAAACAGATGACATCTAATCAAATTAGCATATAATTGATCTAAATAATAGCATCAATGAAAGTGCAAACCTCTAACACTGGGTTAAATGGGAGATTATGAGCATAAGACAAAAACAAAAAGTGCAACTAACATTATTTAATTCAGATTCAAACATACTTTATTAATAATAAAGTGAAATAAAATGTTACAGCTCATTTTATCCACGGTTCTAAAAATAGTCATAGATTCGGATGGCTGTGAGCGGGAATGATATCTCCTGTAGCAGTCTGTATTACAGCGGCCCTGAAGAATCCTCTGACTGAAGACACTGTTGTAAAGCAGCTTCATGAAGAGGATACTGCGAAATCCTTTGTTGTGCCTTCATCTGTAACAGAACAGAACTGGCCTTCTTTATCCCGTTATCTGGTCCATGGTTTTGATTCTACTGCCCCCCAAAAAATGAAGGCTGAAAATATTACAGTCTCCATGACAGCAGATGCATAGAAGATGATCCTGAAGGACAACATCCAGTGAGGGTGTAATAAAACATCAAATATCCTGTGCATTGGTCTATTGAGGATGAGACAAGATTATATATATATATATATATATATATATATATATATATATATATATATATATATACATATATATATGAGTAAATATTTTGTAATTACTCTGGTTTCCACAGAGTAAAGGTCTCACTAATCACAACCTGTGTTTAACAGAACGTTTAATCAGCTTAGAATGTTTCATTCAAGGTTTGACTAATCCTCGTGCTGGAGTAGCATATTACTGTAACATGCAAAACGGACAACGAAATGATCAATGTTTGTGTTTTCAGAAACAGAATAAACCTCAAACAAATATCCACTAAAGAATAGATCAGCCGAAATATTTTAGATTTTTAAGAAGACATGATAAATGTGTTCCAGATTCATTAGAAACCCCCCCACAAAAAACAACGAAGAAGCATTTTATGTTAGAGCCAATAAGCAGAAGCCGGCTGTAGCATCCTAACTGTCACTCTGAAATACTGACACACACACACTCACACACGCACGCACACACACTCAGGGTTTAAAGTGGTGAAAGCTTCACTGCTTTTCTAACGAAGTGTTGCTGGTGAGTTCAACAACCTGCCTTTTTAGCCGACTCCATCAAAACAACAAAGGAACTCAAGACCTACTTCCGCTCTTACTTCAAATTCAGATCATCACAAATAAACACAATGAGTGAAGCTTAAAGCACTTTTAAAGAGGCAGTGTTATGTGTTTTCCAGGTACTTATTGCCATTTCCAGCACAATTAAGTAACTATGTTACTTTCATTTGTTATATATAAAAAAAGCGCTATATATATCAAATACAACAAAATAAGTTGGACTTTGCAGTTGAACATCCTGAAATTTGGAATTTAAAAACTCCAGGTCTTTCTGAAACTCCACCTTGAGAAAGTCATAACAACATCACTGCTCTATTAACCCTTTAAGAACATTTTTACCAGCGTTGCTCTGAGCAGTAGCTCCTATAACAGAGGTGGGTAATCCAGGTTCTTGAGGGCCGGTGTCCTGCAGCTCTTAGATGTGCTCCAACACACTTAAATCCTAAGTACAGTCAGGTTCTCCAGAGTCCTGCTAATGACCTCATTATTTGACTCAGGTGTGTTGAAGTATAGACAAGTTGCAGGAGACCCGCCCTCGAGGCCTGGAGTTGCCCACCCCTGTCCTATAATGAGCTCAGCAGATGAGCAGTTCCACCAGGTGTTGCTAATTGCTGCTGGCTAGTCTGAAGGAGCTGAGTGGGGAAGTTGGAGGAGAGTTCTGCACTGTGAGGCAGAAGTTTGGGAACTTGGAAACTGCACCTATGTCCTTGAAGGCGGAGCTAGCTCCACCCAGGTATTCTGCACAGCCAAATGGTTGAAACATGCATGAAAGAATCAAAATAACACTCCAGGAATGTTTTTGATTCAGTCTGCCTCCAGGATGAAGAAAAGCCCACAGCATGCTGCTGCCACCAACATGTCTTGCTTGGAGGATGTTGTTCATATTTTTCTGTGTTGAACAACAAAGCTGAGTTTTGGTCTCTTCTACTATGTCGAGTTTTGAAGGAAACTGTAAACCCGACGTCTGGTCTCCATCCTTAAACAAAGCCTTTTTCTCTCCGCTCTTCTGGAAAAGGTTTTAAATGTTGCATCATCACCCGAGCCTGGATATCTACTGCTCTTCCAGTTACCATGGATCTCCCTCCTGACTGCTTCTCTGATGAAGTCAAGTTTATTTGTGTCGCATTTCAGCAACAAGGCAGCTCAAAGTGCTTTACGCCACAAAAACATCAGCTATGAAACAAGAAACATTTACATTCTCTCAAATGCCATCATCAAAATCATCAAGCAAATACACATCAAATGTATTGATCAGTGTTCCAGTTATAATGAATCAAAGTCAACTCTTAATCAGGTGGGTTTTTAGACTTGATTTAAATTAACTCAGTGTTTCAGCAGCTTTGCAGTTTTCTGGAAGTTTGTTTCAGATTAGAGGAGCATAAAAACTGAAAGCAGATTCATTTCATTTTCTTCTCTATTCGTCTGGTTGGCCATGTTTTAGTAGTTTTAATAGGTTTATCAAACTCCTTGATCTTTACCGAGGTAAAATTAGACTTTTTTGTTTTACTTTTGCTGTATTATATCTGCATAAATGAGTTATAATAACAAAACACAGGATACCTTTCAGATTTCTTTTGCTTGTAAAAACTTAAAAACTGTCTATTTTTCTTAGTCATCCTCCTAACTGTGTATTTTTTTATGCGGGTGTGTCTAAGAAATCCCATTATAATACAATGATATGTGGAATAGTGTAAAAATAAAGTTTGAGGACTATACATATATTTTTTTAAAGCACCTGAACTGGCAGATTCTCAGTGGCAGGCCTGAGTAGAAATATGCTAATAAAAGTAAAACAACTAGTGTGATTTATTCCAATATTACTATTAATATTGGTGTGGTCTTTAGGCTGTTATGGGGAAATCAATACAAAAATAATTTAATCTTCATTAAATCTGAGCTTCCACGCTCCAGAAACCAATTGAGTCCAATTATTAAAAACATTGTCCTTCATAAAAGGTCCACATAAAAACTTTTCCCTGTAATTAAGGAGGACCAACAGAGCCTGACCACGCAGCTCCACAGACAAATTACATCCGCTGATGAGATACGACTCCCAGCTGTAATGAGTCCATGTAAACGTGTCACAAGTGTTATCACCAATGTTTGAGTTAGAAGGTTGTAAACAGGAGCTGCTTAATGTGACAGAGTCCCCGGACGTAACGTCGCTTCCTGGGAGCTTTTAATTCATCCTAAATAAATGTGACATGACCTCAGAATGACGGTTTTTATGCTGAAATTGACTCAACGTCACCATGAAGCAGGTTTGCTGCTGATCTGAAACAGAATTCTTATTTCTCTTCAAAGTTGGGTTTTTACAAAGTGGGATTCTGCGGAGAGATTATGAGCAGCTAATATGTTTTCTCCACAAGTTAGTAGCTTAGTAGGGATGAAACAAGGATATTATTCACCATTTCTTATCGAAGTGAAATCTGTGTCATTACATGGAGCCCTACATAACTGCTGCCAGCTGGTGATTGATCAAGTAAGTTATTAACAGCCCAAAATTTAAAGGTAAATCATTTAAAGGAGCAGCACTATGTAAAATAGGCTCAACTTTTTTTTTTTTTTTTTTTTTTACATTTTAACACTATA
>NW_015115033.1:80760-91167 GCF_001443285.1 Poecilia latipinna
AAAGAGAAAAAATTTAAAAGGACATAACTATTTAAAAAAGTGTTAACTTTTTTTTTTTTTTTTTTTTTTACAGCTTTACATCATGCTTTAGTGTTATTCCTTCGACAAAAACATACCTGGAGTGTTGACTTGATTCCTTAAGTGAAATCCTTTAATCTTCCATGGCAACCATTCAGTTATGCAAAAAGCCTGGGTGGACCTAGCTCCGCCTTCAATGCGCAGCTCCTCCTCTGAACTGCAGTTTCAAGCTTCCACCTCACAGAGCAGCCCCTCCCCCTCGACTCCTTCAGACTAGCCAACAGCAATCTGTTGGCTAGTCTGTCAACAGATTGCTGTTGGTGGACTAACCGAATCTGCATCTCATTATAGGAGCTACTTCACTGGTAAAAACATTGCTAAAGGTAAAAGAGAAGCCATGTTGTGATGACTTCCTGAAAGCGCGGTTTCAGAAAGAGCAGGAGTTTTTAAAGAGACAGAGGCCCAATTAAATTAATTACGTAAAATTAATTTTAAGTCATGTGATATATACAGCATTTTTATAACAATTTAAGCAAGTACTTGACTGTGCTACAAAATGATTCTATGTGCCTGTAAAATACATAATGCTACCCCTTTAAAATCCAAAATTGAATGTGAAAAAAAGAAACAATTTTTCTTTTCAGCTCTTGGTGTGGTTAACATTTGGTCCACTTCCTGTTAGTCGTATTTACTGACCCTAACAACATGAGTTATGAAAGATGGATGCCAAAACGTCAAGTCGGTGCAGATTGAGCCACACAAATGGGCCAAAATGAAGAGAAGTTACTCCATGTGTTAGAATGAAGAAGAGAGAAGGAAAATAAAATACAATTTCACTAATCTGTAGCAGTGACTGATTAATTTCAGTCAAATGATCAGTTTTTTTTACTGAGTGTCTCATGAGGGTGGCGGTTCAAACGGCGCCTCGGCTCGGAGCGCCCGCTGGAGACGGCTTCAGGAAGTCTTTACCGTACATCCGGCTTTGATGTCTTAACTGTCCTAATCGGAAAATAAATGTGTTCCAGTGTTCTGTCCTTTCCCCCACCCCTCATCCTCATCATCATCAGCTTCTTCACATTTCATTTAAACCACATCACACATTTGATTATCTTCCCTGACATTTTATCCTGGAAGCTTTTAATTGATTCAGAGTACAGGATGCATTTTTTTTTAACTTTCCTCCAAGTTCCAACCACCTGCTTCTGTCTTCCTCACCTTCCTGCTGAGTAAAAGTCTCTCTCTCTCTCTCTCGGGTTTTTGTGCATTCTCCTGTGAGATGTGCGATAGCTGTTTATTCACAAGCAAACAAAACTTGAAAAGAGGGTTATAGCCTCGAGCTGAAACTCTGCAGGGGTGGACGGAGATTGAAATTGGTCCGACTCTTCTCTCTCTCTTTCTCTCTCTCTCTCTCTCTTTTTCTCTCCCTCACTCTCTCTCGAGTTGAGGGTCCATTGTCGAGTGTCAAACAAAAGGTTTTTATCAGAGGCTCTTAATGTAACCCCCCCCTTTCACCCTCTTGGCCACCAACTCGTTCTTCTCTTCCTCTCTTTTCTCATTCATTTATTCCACTGTGTGTGGAAATAGGCTGGGCAACAATTAATTTCAGAGCGAATTCAGCCAGGATCTATTACTCCCCCCTCATCCCCCCACCCCTTCCTCTATTGCTCTAATGGAAATCTATTTCACTTCTCTTTTGTGTCCAATATAATTTAATGCCCATTTTATTAATGGCCTGAAATAATTACGGGAGGCTTTTGTGATTCTTGAGTATGTTTCATTTAATTGTGTAATAAATGTCTAATCAGAGCTCCCATCTGAAGCCATTATGGCATTAAAATTAACAATTATGCCACAAATGTCTTGGTGAATGCGTCGGGGTCTATAGAAATCGTCGCTGATAACAAGACACATATAAATCATTCATGAGAATTTCTTTCTTTCTTTTTTCCCCCCCTTTTTCTTTTTGCAGAGAAAAGCAGCGCGAGAGATAGCGGGATGGGAGGGAGAGAAAGAAAAAAAGATGGGAGAAAAAAAGAGGAGAAGAAAGAGGCTGAGTTTTCTTTATTCCATTGAAAAACGGGGATGGCCAGAAGATAGGGCATTCTAAAACTGTGTCACCCTCTCCAGTCCCTTTCTCTTCCCCCCACCCCCTTCTCCCCTTTTTCTCTCTCTATCTTCCTTTAATTTGCCTCCCTCTTTATTTTTGAAGTGACAGATTTCACTTTGGGAATTCATTAACCGTTAACTTGAGCGATAAAGTATCTATCAGGCCCCCTCTGCCCGGTTCCCCTCGCTAAGCCGCGTGGCGCTCCGTTTCGACGTTGTGGGTGACCGAAGGCAATTAAAGAGGCTTCACACTCCCTCACTCACCCGGCGACACTCTTCTGCACGAGAACGTGGGGGGGGGGGGGCAAAAAGGCTGCTCAACGCACCAGCGAGAATTGTTTTCTTAGTGGCCAAGTATACAAATTTCATGGTATGGGGGGAGAAACTCCGTCTACCACAAAGACCCCGTCGTCTGTTCCTCTGTGTCGTCTTCACACTAACGTTGCACAATTGGTTTTGGTGAATCTAATCGAATAGTGTAAAGTTTTGGCCTTCTTTGTTCTCTACTGTGATGTATAAAAGGACCTTAGTGCAGCCAGTGCCTTACTAGGCTCTAGGAAGTGACAGAGATTTGAAGTGAAACCTTAACGAGAGGCTAGATTCATCAGAACAACCGATGTTCTTCTGAGCGCCGTAGGAAGCTGCTGCTTACGGGTTAAAGCTAGGTAAAGTAACGTTAAGTTATTTCAAATGTTCAGTTCAATTCAATTAAATTAAAAAATACTTTATGCCAAATAGAAATGAAACGTTGTAACTCAATTCATCCAAGTATTTTCAAAGAGTTGTGGGCAGGAAGGATCTGCGATAGCTGTGGTCAGTTTGAGTTTCCATTACAAATGTGCTTAAAACTTTGTCACAGTTTCACATTTGCAGGGTTTTTGTTAAATAGGAAATGAAAATCACGTGAATAAGTTCGGTAAGGCGCCAAAAGACCTGATCCTCCAACTACTTCCAGGGTCGTAGTTCGTTCAGGGTCGTAGTTCGTTCAGGGTCGTAGTTCGTTCAGGGGCGTAGTTCGTTCAGGTGTTATTTGAACCTTTGAAATTCTCATCAGCTGCTCCCAGATGTAAAAACAATACCTTGCTGCCACGGTTTTGCAGCAATCATAGATGTCCAAAAGTAAGAGCAAAAATCCTCCCAACTGCACAGGATCCAAAACTAGAGGGAATAGTTGAGAAAACATGCAAAGAGAAATGCATATTCATATCAGACCAGAAATGTCTGATGTAACAACAGCTAATGAAGAACCTACTTCTTTCAATTTTTACAAAAAACAAGGTTTCAAAACCTTAAAGTTGATGTTTAACTATTTTCATGTGTTAAAGAAATGTGTGTGAGTAGAGCAACAACACTGGTTCTGTCCCAGTGATCCACATCCTGCTGAATCCAGTTTAGTGCAGATTAACTTAATGTAGTCTCTAGACAGATTTTATTAAAACAGTTAAATCATTTTAAAATAAGGCACTGGCTGACACAAAGTCAAAGAATGTTAACAGCTGTATGTGAAAGATTTTGAAGAAAGAGTCACTGAAGAACAAAAGAGCTCTCTGTTCTGAGTCATGCAAATGAAAATGGGACAAGACAGAATCCGTCCTCCACCAGCACCATCCTCTACATGCTGAAGGCAGCTGGTAAGGTCATCACAATGCCATTAAACCATTAAAAACACTCAATTTATTTCATTATCTGAAGGTATTCAACAAATTTCAGTTTTCACAAATTCTCTGGAAGCATGGTTTGGAGTGACAAAAACAGAGGCCGTCAAAAAAGTTTTGTGAAGTAAAGGATGCTATCATTGTGCAGGTCAGAGCCATTACGCCTCAGAGTGAATGCACCGACGCGCTGCTGGGAGAGAAAGACCCGACGGAGGTAGCAAATAAACCCACTCACTGCAAAGGGCTCAGTTAGAAAGGAGGGCTTTGTTTGGAAGCATGCCAAAGATTTCTTTTATCAATAAAAGAAAAAATTCTGGATCTTCCTTTGAATAAAAATAACACAAGGCACAGTTTTCAAAACTTATTGCAACCTTGACAAACCAAAGGCAAAGCTTTTCGCTTTGATTAGTAAAATGTCTCAGTCAAATTTCAAGTTACTTGAATTATGTTGTTGCACTGATATTGCAGGAGAAATGTCGAATAAAAGTCAGAAACAAGTGGTAAAAATGTGTTTCTTTGAGATTTGGCAATCTAAAAACAATGATATGCCTGACAGACAAACATAGATATTGTCCATCCAGGGGTACGACTACATGGTAGGTATATCATGTATAGATAGTAGCTACATAGCTGCACATACAGCTCTGGAAAAAAACACTGGACTGAACCCCAATGAAAACCTCCTGGTTATTCCACCAAATATTGATTTCTGAACTCTTCCTGAGTTAAAACATCAGTATTGTTGTTTCTAAATGAATATGAACTTGTTTTCTTTGCATTATTTGAGGACTGAAAGCAATGCATCTTTTTTGTTATTTTAACCATTTCTCATTTTCTGCTAATAAATACTTAATTGTTGTCAGTAGTTCATAGAATAAAAGAACAATCTTCATTTTTACTCAAACATATATCTATAAAAAGTAAAATCAGAGAAACTGATCATTTTAAGTGACCTCTTAATGTTTTCCAGAGCTGGATGTAAAGCTACACGTAGCTTGACAGATAGTTAAATAGCTACATAGGTAGCTAGCTTATAGCTTCTTTGCAGAAAATGGATCTGTGACTTACTGTAGCTCTATAACAGAAAAAATGTTTTCCACAATTGTAACATAAATAAGACAGGCATACTGTTTTCAAATTTTGGGAGCTATTGTTTTCATTTTTTGGGTTAGAGAATTTTTTACGTCTAAGCTCGGCTGAACTAATGAAGAGGCAGATAAATGTAGATTTCAGACAAACTTCCTGGATGTTTGTGGTGCTATACATTATGAATTCAGATGAATGCAGAAACCTGGTTAACAAAGGAGAAATTATTTGAGTTATGCTTCAGATTTGTTTTTTTTTGCTGTTGTTGTTGTTTTTTTCATTTTAAGATTTTATTTGTTGCCCTAAAAAACAAACAAGAGTAAATCTGGTCAGAAGTGGCTTTTATCTTTGAACTCTCCCATGACTCATAGGAGAGTCACGACCTCTAGATGTTGTTTTAGAACTTCTGCAAAAAAAAAGTCTGTAAAAAACTAAGAACATCCTTAAAGCTACATAAGTAGTAAAGCCTGGAGTTCAGATGGGCTTTCTTCTACCGTGACATTGTCTATCTGAACAGAAAGGCAACACTGAAGTTATAAGATATAAGACTTTGTAAATTGCTTGCACAACCCGATCTTTTCACGACGCAAGAGAGAACACCGAAACCCGCTTTAAGACGAGCGGTGAAGGGGAAAAGCCAAACTGTGCAGAAATCGCTCCATCCAGCTCAGCTCTTTTCTGCTTCCCTTTGACCAAAACCATTTGAATATTCCTTTTAACTGCGCCGCAAATTAACCTTGGCATTTTCACAAAGACACAGGCGTCTTTGTGATCATGCCTCGCACCTTTTACCCCTCCTCTTCTTCCAGTCCATTTAACTCCAAGCTCCAGATTTCATGGTCAATTTTATCTCACTTTCTCTCAAAGAGACGATCATCAATTCTTCACAAGTTTCCATGTCCCCTTTCTCTGCAGATCCACTGCGAAATTGTCCATTCAGCTTATTAAATAACTGTGACTGCTATAAATTTCCGGCAACACCCGGGCCTTTAAGTCTGCGTTTGAAACGCTGACCCCCCCAGCAGTAATTAGTCTTCATCTTTTGTTTATGCCCGCTTTATCCGCAAATCACACACTTCTTTTCATTCTTTATTTTTCCACCCTAATTCGTCGCCTTCATCACGGGGAAACAAAAACAGGCGAAACTTCTTTTATTTGTCCGTCCGAGCCCAGACACTGACAGGAACACAACAGTCAGGCAGTGATCAGGCGGCCAGCTGCATTAATGGACATCTGGAATATCTTCAAATTTACAACATTTTTCAAACATGCAACCTCTAATATATGTAAAACAAAAAAATTATTTTGGCCTATTAGGCCAAAATTTGGAAACTGAGTGCAAAATGTAGTTCCCCTAAAGACATTTCTTTCTAGAAAAAAATCATAGTTGGCACAATTATGTACCTTTAAACTTCCTGAACTGTATAGAGAAAAAAAAAAATTATGTTTATTTAACAATTTATGTTGGAGCCTTTAGTGATAATCAGGAATTAGTGGACCAATCCACTAATTGGTGGATTGGTCCAACGTCACTGAAAACAAAATGTGTATGGACATAGCCATCACAGAGACTAAATGTGATCTGGATGTTAACCTTAGAAAAACAGTTTTTTTTTTTTTTTCAAAGTTCTTACTTAGAGTACGCCTTTGGTGCCAGTTACAAAAATAGAGTGTCTTCAGTCAGAGACTTCTTGAAATTCGCAGTAGTACAGGCTGCTACAGGAGAGCCTTCATGTTCACAGCCATCTACAATAACTCTGAAGAATTTTTTGCTTATTGTTTTCAAAAACAATCTACATATACATTGATCAAAATAATAATAAAAAAAAAACATAAAAAGTTATATCCCATCAACATTTTACTTTATTTATATCTACAGCTCGGCCCATACAGACTTTGTAAAGTTCACCAATTCCTCAGGCAGCAAAACACCAACACAGCATGATGCCACCTCCCCCGTACTTCACAGTTGGTACTTTGTGCTTATCTACTTCCTCCAAATCTGACATCAGTCACTAGATTCACTTCCTCTTCCATTATCATTCACACATTGTTTAAAGGTGTCTAATCTTAGAGTGTGCAAATTTCTGACCATAAAGCAAGTCAATAAAACAAAACTAATTATTCTGACATTTCGCCAAGAGTAATAAATATTGGTACTTCTAAACCTGAAATGTTCGATCTGATTTAATAACAGACAGTGAGAAAAGAACAAGACGTGATTCTAAAACACCTGGGTTCAGCCGTGGATTGTGTGGATCACTTAGAAGTTTTTGTGCGCATCAAAAGGCGGATTTTGGCTGCTTTTAACGTTATTACTCTTTAATAGTGGACAGAGTAATTAAGATAAAAGCAATGTTTTTATGACATTTAGATACAGTCCAAGTCTTTTTCTTTGTCTTGTAAGACACCATGAGCTCTAACTGGAGACCAGTGCACATCATCCGTCGGCTGAGAGGCTAAATGAGGGATCCCTAGACTCCAGGATTACCCTATTACTGAGGAGACATTCCGCTAAGCCTCCACCGCTGACACATATTCCTGTTCTGTGGCCTATTCACTTTGAAATATGTCTTGTCAGGGAGGCTTACGGAAATCTACATAATCCTTTATCATCACAATTAAAGATACCACTGAACAATAAAATTGCTTGCTCTCTGGTTTGTTTCATGTTGCTTTGACAAAAAAAAAAAAAAAAAAAAAAAAAAAAAAAGGAAAAGGGAAATGTTGCTACTGAAGGTTGCAGAAGGTTGGGAGGAAATTAATAATAATAATAATAATAATAATAATAATAATAATAATAATAATCATAATAACATTGTTTATTTAAAGTTTTCAGAGGTTAAAGAGAAACAAAAGTGAAAATATAACACCTGAGTCATTTGTTTTTGCCAAAGGTATGAGGATGGATGAACACTTGGAACAGAAAATATCATTAGAAGGTTTATGTGTCTTAATACTGGCTATCGGTTGGGTAAATAATTTCATTTCAACCCTGGTTGACATGATGTTAATTTGTCTGAACAGTTTTTACAGCCACAGCCTGACCCAGTGAGAGACTGCTCATGTTTATTCAGAACCAGTCTATATTTCACTGTTCAGCTCCCCATCACTCTGGTCCAGTCAAAGCACAGAAATTCATCTAAAGGACATAAATCTCACCCAATGCTTTCTGTCAGTGGTTTGTATTTGAGTGAGATGAAGTGCTGCAGTCTTTGGTTATGTTTTGCTTAAAGTAGATTTTAAAAGAGCAGCTCATTTTTTTAATGCTGTTCTGCTCTGTTATGATGAACCCAACGTAATTTAAAATCTCTTAGAAATGTCATTAAATAAAAAAGAAAACAAAACCATAGTTTTGTTTACATCTTAAAATTGTGCTTTTGTTAACAGTGTGGTTATTAATACTCTGCATCACAGTATGAAGTGTTGCACTTCGACTTGTTTTCCTTGCAAAGCATAATAAAGCTTTAGTAAAGAAGCTGAACTAATGTTTGGTTGGACTGATCCAAAGGTTATTTTTTTACTTTTGACCCAAAGTTTCAAACAAGACAATTTAAAGCTCATCAGCAAGTCTCACTTTGAATGACTAAAAAAACAAAAAAACAAAACAAAACAAAACACAAAAAAAAAAAAACAGGAAATTGGAGTGGCATAGTCAAAGTCTGGATGTAAATTCTATTGATAGGCTATGGACTTAAAACAATTCTGCAAGGAAGAGTGGGTTGAGTTGGTTGGAAGGGCTCATTCACACCAGTCCTGTTTAATCCGCTTTAATTGAACTCTGATTCGTTTGTCTAGAAAGTCCTGGTCATTTGGGAAGGTGTGAATGAATCGAACTCTGGTTCCCCTACAGACCTAGGAATCAGTTCAGTTAAAATGAACTCTGGTGCTTTTTGAATTCATATGTGAACATCAAACAGACTGGAGACTGCTCCACCAGCAGCGCAGAGCATTCTGGGCAAACGCAACCAAAACAAACACGCTAGTGTAGCTCTAGTGGGACAAATGGCTTAAATCTTTTACCAAAGACAAAAGAGAAATGCTAAAAACTCACACCACTCCTCTTGTGTCTACATTTTGTGAAGACGGAGGACGGAGGATGCACTCAATAAAACCTGTCTTCCTCCAAGGTTTTCGTGTTAATTTGAGGAACTTTTCACCACCACAGGTGATGAGGTGAACAGGCTTTGGTTAGTTTCACACAGGGCAGCATGAAAGAGAACCACATCAACTGAAAATGGAACAAATGTTTCCCTAAAAGATTCTTATTGCAAATGCATGATGGCTGTTTCAGAGTGTCACTACCAGTTGTTAGTAGTGACACCATATTGGTAGTGACATGTAAAAACTTCTTGCATATCCAACCAGGTCGGAACATGTAACCTTTTTCACTTAATGGAATAAATTGTTGTTTGAAAACTGCTTTTCATGTTTTGCACTCAGGTTAAACCTTCACACTAAATGGACGCTTTGATTTCATCACAGCATCCATTACAGTTCTGTACTTGATAAAATACAATTTAATTGAATTATCCTTGCATAATATTCATTTTTTTATGATGATCTGAAAAGACTGAAGCATGGTTAAAAAAAAAGAAAAAAAAGAAGAAAAAGAAACAGCCTGAAGATGTCTGTGGATGGAAAAATATATTTTTTGAAGTCGAGCTAACTTGTTACAAATTTGTAAATGTAACATCTTAGATCTTCAACATAGCTTGTTTTAAATACAGATCCACGGTCAGTGGTGTTAGTTAGTTAGTGCTTCACATCACAGTGAAAGAACCAACGACAAAACGGCGACTTGTGGCCCTGCAGCATTATGGTCTGTTGAAGGGACAGTTTGCAGAGCCACTAGTGTTTCCTCCTCCCTGTCTGACCTGTGAGTGTATGAGGAAGTCCTTGCTCTTGGATTTGACGGGCCTGACACCAAAACATGGCATTCAGTTCCTGCGTTCGCCTGCTTGCCTGTGACCCAGTATGAAAATTTCAAAACCTCCCAGTGTCGGTCCCGTTCATTCACAAGCAGGTTGCGCCGCCGCCGCCCATTCTCTGAGTTTTTGACCTCTCTGAAGGAGTAGCGGCAGTAAAGTTAACAAGTGAAGCACATTCCACAGTCTCCAGCAGGAGCATTTGAAGTACGGTGCAGAGAGGAGGGCACGGAGAGAAGGGCAAACATAATCTTGTTCAGAATGTCCAAAAGCCCTGGGTTTTACATCCGCCACGTCTTTCATCTCTTGGATCCTTATTCTCCAAGTCCTTAGCCAGAGCTGGAGGTCAGCTTGTGTCATGGCGGATGTACAGAACGCACAAGGCCTGCCCAGTCGCTCGCTCATTGTCGGCGTGCCTCCCTCATGACCTCAGCACAGCTGCAAGTCTGTCTGAATGTCTGTTTGTAGGTCATTGTCTGCTACGTCTGAAAATAGAAGGAAAGATGAGGCTCCCAAGTTTCATTTTGAGATTTAGCTTGAAGGGAACTGAAGCAAATTGTACATTTCTTTGTGTGATTTGAATGAAAAAAAAAAAATAAATATATATATATATA
>NW_015115033.1:95036-96160 GCF_001443285.1 Poecilia latipinna
TAACAAAACTCAGAACAGTCCAAAACAGGCAGCGCGGCGGAGAGACTAGCACATGGAAATCATTACTGATATAAATTTGTTATAAAAGTATTAATGATTGCACTTTAAAAATTAGGTATCTTTATGTTATTAAAGGTAAAGTTTAAACAGTAATGATTTCTTGGTTAATGTCAAGTTGTCATAACAAAGACATTTTGAATAATGTCAACTTTGTATTAAAAATGTCATAATTTACCGAATGACGCTTTATGACAACAGTCATAAATATTCATGAAGGCTTATTCATGTTCATGACATGTGTTATGTTATGTTTATGACAGTGTCATGACAGTCTTATTCACCCCCCTTCAAATAAAGTGTTACCGATATATTTATATTTTAGATATAAACCAGATTGAAATATAGAGGCTTAAGAAAAGTTTTCCAATCATCATCAGCTCTGAATTCCTAGCTTCCTAGCAAGTATTGCTAGGAAGCTAGCAGTCTGACTGGACTTACTAAAGGTCATGCTGCGGTCAGTCGTCCCTGTTGTTCATCAAGGAGCTTTACAGGATAAACATGCAATAAACAAGCCATCTGTATTCAAAGTGGCATCACAATGCCAGTCTTCTGGCTTAATGTGAATATCCTATCTCCAACAATTAGAATGTAAACTTCTTTTGAACAGCGAGAATTACAGATGTAAAGACAAAATGAATAGAAATCTGCAGAGATCAGCTAAACACAGCGGAATCATTTAGAAGGTTAGCTGAAGATTAGATCAACTAATTCCACTACATTTCAAAGTAATAATAATAACAGTAACACATTTTATTTGTATACCACTTTTATAAACACTCAGACATTAAAGCAGGGGTGTCCAAAGTCAGTCCTCCAGGGCCGGCGTCCTGCACGGTTTAGTTCTCTCCCTGGTGGTAGTAACAACCTTTTCAGCTTGTCAATCTTCGTCTTAGGGCTTCTAATGAGACATTATTTGATCCAGGTGTGTTAAACCAGGGAGAGAACTAAAACATGCAGGATGCCGGCCCTAAAGGACCGACTTTGGGGAGCCCTGCATTAAAGGGATCAAGTAAGACTGAAAAAGAACATTGAGCACATCAAAAATAATTCAGAAAAAGACAACA
>NW_015115034.1:0-13111 GCF_001443285.1 Poecilia latipinna
GGAGGATGTTCGTCCATCAGCTTCACTTCCAGAAACAAGACAACGTGAAGCCCAGCAGGAAGTTGGCTAAAAAAAACTAAACAAAATGAAGACCTTGCAATGTCCTAGTCAAAGTCAGGACTCAAATCCAGCAAAATTAATCAGAATTTGTGCTAAAAAAACATTAATTTGCAAACAAGAGTGAACAAAATGCCCCCACAGTGTTTTAAAAGACAGAAAGAATATTATTGTAGGAGGTTTTAGGTCTCAGAGGCAATTACTGTTTCTTTCACTAATAAGATAAAGTTGTTTTGATTTGGTTACCATTTAAGTGTGATTTACAAAAATGAAAAACTAATGATCTCTTTGGTTTCATAATAAAGTCATTAAACACTTCTCTGCAGCTTATTGCCTTCTAGCCTTTTTTTAAAAGCAATAAAAATTTGCTTTGTAAGGTTTCACAAGGGTTCTTAAGGCCTTTTAACAAAAAATTAGACTTGATATCTCGTTTACCCGAGTAACGTTTTTCCTTCCTCACCTCTGTGATTACATCTTCGATTTAATGAGGGAAATCAATGAGTGATAATGACTTTAACCCGGATTCACCTCATCATGTCCTTCATTAAAAAGAGAGAGAGACAGAGAGAAACGGAGTAAGAGAGAGAGAGACGGATGCAGTTTCACAGCACAGGCGGCTTAAAACCTGCAACACGCTGACCAGCTTTACACTCCACAACTCTGAGGATTTCTCAAAGTTGAACATTTTCCACTTTTGAAACTGAAATTTTCTAGAAAATTTTTATTGGAAACACTAATTTGTAAGTTTCTTTTTTCTTGTTTATTATTATGATGTCATATTAAGGCCATTAGATCGGTAAAAAGGAGGAGTAGAAGTCCGCCAAAAAGCTCAGAAATTTTGAGATTGATCTCAAAATTTCATGAAAAACTTGGAAATTTCTGAGCTTGAAAAGTTCAACATTTGTGAGAAAAAAACTCCCAAAGTTTTAGATCCACCTCAGAAATGTTCTAGAAAAAACATGGAAATTTCTGAGCTTGAAAAGTCTAAATTTTGACTTTTTTGACAAAAATTCTGAGATTTATTTCCCACAAAAGTTTGACATTTTAAACTCAGAAATTTTGAATTTTTTTTCTAGAAAATTTTTGATCAACTTCAAAATTTCTGAGCTCTTGGACAGAAATTTACTAATTTTTCTATTTTCCCCGACACGCTGTTGTAGATATTGTACACAAGCACATAAGTTTAGATGATTTTTTTTTTCATAAGCAGTCTTGCTGCTCACCACTGATCAGGCGCTTTGTGACAAACGGGCAGTGAGCTCTGGGTGCGTTTGGGGGAGATGGACATCCAGACAGCAGCGGGGCGATAAGCCCACCTAATGCCCCCTACCTGCAGCGGTGAGTGGCAGATTGAAAGCACTCATGCAGACGGTGAGGTGGGTGACCAAGTGCTCCTCTCGGGGTTTGTGTGAGCTTGTCAGGACAGGCTGGCCTTCATCATGTCCGATCAGAGCAGCTTCTGCAGCTGATTCAGCAGCGCTCGGCCGCCATGCCCTTCCCCATCATGTATTATGTAACGGACTTTGTGCTTTCTGGACGGGAAGCAGACTGGTATGACCAAACGCTGGGTCGGCTAAGGATGAGGTGGTGGTCCAGGGTTAAGAATGGTTTCATTTTTCTTGTGTTTATTTTCATCCTATTAAGAAAAAAAACCGGATGGATCTTGTAGCTGGAGGGTGAGATATCTCAGAACAAGAAATGGAAGAAGTGCTGTCAGAGATGCATTTATATTGCCTTGGAGAGACGAAGTCTTATTGCTTCAGTTGCATTTTATGTTTCTTTAAGTCAAAATTAGGAATTAAACTTATTTTTTAACAAGGAATTAAATCCAGTTTTCACACCTGGTAGTCTGGAAGACTTAGTTCGATTAGGAATCAAAATTGCAACTAATTGGATAAATTTGTTTACCTCCTCGCCTGCGGGGGCGCTGCACCAATAACCAAGGAAGTGATGCAAAAGACACCGAGAGCACTGAGCACTGAAGAAGACACCGAGAGCAACTTCCTTCTCCATGAAATGTAAACAAAAATGGCACGGCAAACAGTTTGGATCGTTTGGCACAACGCAGTGAGACACTGAACCTCAGCGGCTGAAAATGAAAAAAAGTTGCCGTTTTGCTCCTAAATCTAACAGAGTCCACCGGACCTTCAGGTGTGAAAACACCAGAAGACTTGCAATAAACAGGTCTCCTCTTCTTGAGCCCTTATGTTTTCAGTAAACATATTTGTTGGTGTGGATAAGTGGTATGAAAAAGGCTGTAGGCCTATATAAAAAAAGCATTTTTAAAAAGCATTAGGTTTCCCCCTCCTCAGAAACCGAACAGTTGTCATATTAAAGTGTTGATAAACAACCGACGTTTAAACCCAGCGGAGACAAACTCACTCAGCGCCGGACCGACTCCCATTAGCACATCCTGCAGACGGAGATGAACTTCTGAGGTAACCTTTATTAAAACCACTTCGCCACATCAAATTGTTGTTACACTGCTGGCTCATCTGCACCGGGCCTTTAATAAAAACACATTTTTGTTCATGTGTAAATTTGTTTCAGTCGCCTGAAACAAAGAAACGGTCTGGTCTGATCTGAACGTAAACCTTCTCAATATGGCTGATATTTAACATACAACATCATGAATAACTTAAAGATTAATCTTAAAGAAATGGTTAAAGTCCACAGGATCATCCAGGGGCGACACTAAGGTTTAAGGACAAAGGGGCCCTCAGCCCTCGGGAAGTGAGAAAACGTAGCGGACAAGTACAAAACTTCTCAAAATAGTTAATTATTATAATAAAATGGCTTATTAGCAAACAGCACAAAAGTAAAGTTTTTTTTTTTTTTTTAAAAAATTTTTGAGGTTAACCTCAAAATTTCAGTTTTTACTAGCTAATGTTTTACTTTTCAAAATGACTTAGAAATTTCTACATTTGTTTCTAGAACCTTTATGACACTTCTCTAAAAATTTCTTAGTTTTTTTTTCTTACAAAGTTTTGAATTTTGGAGCTCAGAAATTTCTAAAATTTTGTAGAAAATTTCTAAGATTGACCTCCAAATGTCTGAAGTCTCTCATAATTTTTTGACTTTTGTCTCAGAAATTTTGAAGTTGTTTTTCAAGCATATTTTTGAGATTAAACTCAAACATTCAGAATTTTTTGGCTGAAATTTACATTTCTTTCGTCATACAAAATGAAGACAAGTTTGGCGTCCTCCCTCTACCAGTCACTTTGTGTCTTTATTGCCTTTATTTTATTTTCGCATAATTTCCAGATGTAAAAGTAAAGAAAGCATCAAACATGCGAACTCCAGACGCAGTTAAAGTTTCTTATCCTCAGGATCACAGGAGAGTCTCCTCACCCTGGAGACTCTCCTTCCTCACTGCCAGACATTTTTTAAAGGAAAGTTATGAATAACCTTGTGTTATGAGGTGAAGTCGGGCTGCTGTAGATCCTCTCTGGGACCGATCGTAACTCCGGAGAGCGGAGCGGCGAGAACATTGCATCCGTGTTCTTGATTGGTAGCTCATCTGCTCCCGGCGAAGCGCAGCAGCTGCTGCGGCGGCGCGCCACTTTATGGAGGATCGAAGCAGCTCAGGTTTAATGCGTTTGCGGCTGTCGCAGCTCTGACGGAGGGTGCAATACATAACAGGGGAGTAATAAGGGAGGACAAGCCAATCAATAGCCTGAGAGGCCGTTTGACCCACACTTTAAAATGACAAATTCCCAGCTCTGAATCACAGAGAGCGTCTCTCTGCAGTCAACAGCTGGCGGGGAGGCAGAGCAAAATAAAACATGAGTGGGCATGACCTCTGACCTACCGAAGAGGATCAACAGAAAAAATTAAAAAGTCAAATTCAGACTTTTCTTAGAATTCTGAATGTAAAATCATGATTCTAATTCTGTGTCAAAATCAAAATAAACACACCTCAGTATTGTTAGGCGTTGGTCTATGATGTTCTTAGAATATTTAAATGATTACGCAACTGTTTCTTCCTTGCTATAGGATGTGTAGCCCTGCACTTCTGCCAAACATTTATTTGGTAGATTTTATTTTTTTAAGGATAGATTTAGACTAGAACTGATGGTGCATAAACAATTTAGACAATTTTGATTGACAAAAAAAAAAAAAAAAAAAAAAAAAAAAACCCAGTTACCAAATATCTCTAGTAACTGGAAAAAGAAAGGATGCTGCCCTCTGCCAGTAACTGAAAATATAGATCTCCACCACATCAAACACTGGTTCCAATCTGGAAACATTTGCACAACCTTTAAATACACATTTTAAAACAACAATGCGGCTACAATCAACTTTTAATAAACATAAAATATTTTATGCTACTTTAACTTATTTATTCTGACTTAAAACCATTACATTGACTTAAACTGCATAACTGCCACTGATGCAGCCACAGTGTGTGTGTGTGTGTGTGTGTGTGTGTGATATGTATAAATTTCATGCTTCGTCTCCAAAAGGCCAAACTGGAAGGACGAGTCTTGTACGTAAAGATGCAGCCTCCTGTTTCCGGGCAGATTACGCTTTCCTCAGAGATAAATCGCTTCACCCCTTCATCCCTTCACCCCTTCATTCATGTCTGTTTCTGCTGAGCCCTCCTTCCTGCCTGGCTATCGTCTAGTTTCCCAGCCCCAGCTGGTCCGTGCAGACACCCTGCTCTGTTATTATGACTGCTGTTTGTCCTGACGTGACCTGTCCTGGAGATTTTCATGCTCTCTGACAGAGAGCAGCTCTGGGATTGAACCGCCAACCTCTGAGGGTCAGCTGTCTGCTGCAGGGCGTTTGGATACAGAAACTCATGTTCATCACAAGCAGGGGAGACACAGAGTGCTCATTATGACTCTGGGATCTGTATTTTACTCTCTTATTTGGTATATTGAGGATTATTTGTTGACGATACATTTTTTTTCCCCATTACAAATGTGAGCAAAGTTTTGTCGATATTGTGCTAATGTCTAAAAACCCCAATAATTTCGCAATTTTCATTAAAAAACAAACATTAAAATCTATAATGAAAATTGAATAAGTTTGTTCACGCAATAAATCATTAATAAACATGATCCTCCTACCACTTCCTGTCGTCTTCTTCGTTTCTGCCTGTAGTAACATCCTGTTGTTGATCATGTGACTCGTGCGAAAAGTGTTATTAGTTTTGTGAAATTTGAAACAGCTGAAAAACCATATGATCTAGTGAAAAACTTTTTTTTAATCAAAAAACATTTTGATTAAAAAAAAGCGATTTTTTGATTTATTTTTAATTTAAGTCAAAATTCCAGATTTCTCAAAACTGGCATGTTCTCTAAGTAAATTTATTTTTTTGTAAAAATAATTTTTAAAACATAGGTGCCTTATCTCGTCACTACAAGACCCGGAGATTCAGAGGTCTGGATCTTCTAATATGAGAAAAGATGTCACAATTATGAAATAAAATTTAATATTTAAGAGAAAAAAATCTCAATTACAATAAAATCCCAAAATTATGAGAGAAAATATTGTAACTACAACATAAGATATCGTAATCATGACAAGAGATATGGGAAAAAAATTCATAATTACGGGAAAACATTTAAAAACTACAACAAAATATGTTCTATTTGTGAGACTTCATAATTTTGAGAAAAAAAAATCAATTTTGAGAAAAGATGTAAAATTACAAGGTAATATTTCCAAATTACGAGAAGAAACCTCATAATTACAATAAAATAATTTTGATATATAAAATATAATTATGAGTTAAGATTTCATAATTACAAGAAAAGCGTCAACTACATCAAAATTTCATGAAATCATCTTAAAACTGCGTGGTAGTCAGTCCAGTGTTGAGAGTTTGGTCGCCTTCCTGCAGGTTTTCAACCTTCAACCGTTTGAAAGACCGACATGTTATGAGTAGGAAAATGACTTATGAGCCATGAATGCCTCAGCCGTCTAGTCAAAGTTTCATGCAGCTTTGTGCAGCAGAAACTCGTGTTGCGTTCAGCGCCAACAGATTAATGGCCTGAATCCACATCCATGGCCTGACAGACCGGTGTGAACCGGTCCGATTGTTAAACAGTTGACATCTTTTCTCTAAAATAGCATTTTTGTCATTTTGGACTCAGAACTCTAATTTGTCAAACTTTTTTTTTTTTTTTCACAGAAATTTGCAGATGTTTGGCCGTGCCACAGATAATTTCCATGATTTATTCTCATACCGGAGCCATTTTCTCTTTTTAATCCCAGCATGTAAAAAAAAAAGAAAAGTTTACATTTTCTCTGCTCAGCAGGGACACAAAGGACATGTCAGATAAAATAAAAGCAGCAACATTGATTTGGAAAACAAGACCGAGCCAAAGCCATTGATTTGAAAATCCAGTATTAATGACTTTGCTGAGCATGAAGCGCATAGTGCTGCAGAATCAAACCACACAAAGCAAACAAAGCTCGGCCGATTTTGATCAATAAGATAAGCGAGATCCACATGTTAGTAATAAAAAAAAAATAAAATCAGCTGAGCTGTTTCCATACAGAAAATATATTAAAAATCTTAAATAAAATATTAAAGCTTTAAAGTCATAATTCTAATTCTGTGTTGATCTCTGTCAAAATCCAAATAACCAAGTATTCTTAGTTGTATGTGAATTAAGCTGTTCGTACATGAAAATAATTACTTAACTGTTTCTTCTTTGTTATCCGATTTGTAAACCTGCATTTTGTCCACACTGAAAAACTGACCCACATTTATTTGGTAGGTCTGAGCTTTAAGAGTCAATCTGCCTGATGGTCCATGAATCGTTTATTCTAATTCCAAGAAAGAAGTCACAATTTTCAGAAATAATCAGAATTCTGAAATAATAAAAATTCTGTTAAAATGTTTGAATTCTGATATTCTGAGAAAGTCCAAATTCTGACAAAATCGTAAATCTGAGAAAACTCGTAAATTTGGGACTAAAGTCAGAATTCTGAGAAAAATATTTTTTTTGGCCCTAATCATCTTCCGTACATCCCAGCTGCTTATTCTGCGGTGCAGCAGTCATTTTTGGCATGTTTTATGTAAACATGTCGCAGTGTGAGTGTGGTTTGCGGCGGTTTCCTGCGGATCACGGTAGTTTCCTGCCGCCTGATGCTGCTTCGGGAGTGCGGGGGGCGGCCATGTTGGCGAGGAAAAGGCAGAGGAGGAGTGAAGGTGGGGGTTTCGGCTGGAGAAGCTCATTCATCAAGTCATTACGGGAGGTGGCTCCTGCGGTATTTCAGCCTGTCCATCAGCGGCGGAGGAAGAGGAGGAGAATCCCAGAGGAGGAGCGGCGTGCGGCGGTCCTTCCTCCATCTTTCTTCCTCCCCCCGCCGTCGGAGGATCGCACTGTCCCTCCCGTCTGACAGCTCACCTTCTGACTGCCATTACTCCCCTTCTTCTTCTCCTCCATCACACTGACTTCCACTTTATCTGCCCCTCTATTACATCTCCCATCCTCTTCCAATTCTCCATCGCCTTCACACACACGCACACACACACACACACACACGCGCACACGCACACATACACTCCGTACTTCCCTCACTCTCCGGTTTTTACATTTCTCCCGGGAGGCAGCCCTTGACTCTCAGATGTCCTTTGCATGCCAAAAATTACTATTGACATTTCAATTCGGTGGTTTTTCTCTCTGCTGATGCCGTATAGCAGGAGGACATTTACATGTCAATGGGCCAGACAAAAGAGAGGCAGAGCGCGATGCTTCCTCCAACACTGCAGCACAAAATCGGCTGCTTTTCCGGTGACGAAGGGGTTTCATGTGTTATCTATTAAATTAAATAATTTATATTAAGAAATCATTAGGGGCTTTGTTGAAGTTTTGTGCTATTTAAAGAGACATAGCAAAGGCATTTTAACACAATTTCATCTTTCTACTTCACATGTGATGAACTCGAGGCCCAGGTGCCAAATAGGATGACAGGTATGAGTACATTTGCAAGCCTAATTTGTTTCCAACATGAGTACGGAAGACAATCAGGGCCACTAAGAGAAAAAATTCTGGCGCTAAATGTCAGAATTCTAGAATTCTGAATTTAATCCTCTGAGATCAAAAGCCAGAATTCTGAGAAGTCAAAATTAATTTTGAATTTTCAGTGGCCCTATTCTTCTTCCGTACATGAGCCTTTATACGAGACATCTTCTGCAGGGACGGAAAGGAGTACAGCAACTTCTCCACTGAATCTAGAGCTGAAACAAATAATCGGATTAAGCGTGATTAATCAATCACTGAAATGATCATCAAAACTAATTTAGTAATTGATTAATCATTGACTGGTGTATAGAGACTGAAAAAAGGCAATATGCTAAAAGAACAATTAAAGCAGTAATTAAGTTAAAAATGGTTCAAATTGTTAAAAAAAATTAAAAAAAATTAAGCACCTTTTGCCATCGCTGTTAGAAATACTTTTTAGCTGCAGAATCGTTCACTTAAGAAATGCTACGTTGTTGTATTTATGGAATAAAATGTTTACTTTTCTTTCAAAAAAACTAACTGAATTATTTATTTAGATTTTTAATGTATTCCTAATGTATAAAATAAGTCTAAGTGGTTAAAAATCTGATTAATCGCCATGATTAATCATTAGAACAAACAATTAATCATCAGAACAAACAATTAATCATCAGAATAAACTAAAATAATCGCTGGTTGCAGCTCTAAGTTAACCACATATTTGTTCAAATCATGGAGTTTCTGGATTATACATACTTGTTTTAGGACACTGATATTCCCAGAAAACTCACAGTTGTCTCCTCATACCTTAAGCAAGAGGAAACTTTTGCGCTCCTTGCATCCTGTGGCTGCTTTAATCATATAAATAACCAGAAAATGTGCTGTGTTTATGCATGCAAAGGCTTGAGTTTTCATGTTTATTTGTGTGCACAGACTCCTGGGTGCATTTTTCATGCTGGAAGGTTTTTCCAGACATGCATCTTCATTTGTAAAACCCTGTGAGGTATCCCCACCCGACGGGTCCCAAGGCTCACGGCTCGCTGTGATTATCCTAACGGAGATGCATTGCATATGTAAATGCGACGTTTCTGAGAGAGCGAGTGGAGGAGGAAAAATAAAAAAGTCCTTCAGCATTGATCTGCTCTTCTGCATTTAATCTGGGTTAAGTGTTCAGCTTCCATTAGGACCAAATTCATGCAGGGGTTTTATAATTACGCCAGAGTCAATCTGCATTACTCCTTAGCGCTATCGAACAGCTGCTTACTTTAATAAAAACACACGTCAGATTCTGGGGACAACAACTCCTGCGCACGCATTTGTGTGTCTCTGCTGTGCATATTTTTGTGTTTGTACATAATTTGAATCAATACGCGCAGGAAGGAGGCATTAAAGCGTCAAAAAAATGTTCCGTCGGCTCCACAATCCTTTCAATCAGTGCAACAAACAACTCTTTCAACATTTGTCTCCTTCCTCCCCCAGGACATGATTCCTCTCCTCTCTCTGCCTACTGAGGACCATCAGTCTGTTGCTTCTCCCTGTTGCCCTACTTTCATCATTTTAGAGTTTTTTTTCTCCTTGCAATGAGAGCTTTCAAGTCTGACCTCTGCAGCCCTGGAAAAGGACTGCTGCGGGTAACAAAGACCACCAACCAATCTGGGTTTGTCTGAGTGGCCTTGGGTGTGTGCATCTCATTCTTAATGAGGTTAAAAATAAAGCCTGAACAGATTTACGGTAGTTGGTAAAAAGACCTTGCATGTGGAAAGCTCAAACATGTTCAAAACATTGCCAAACGCAAAAGATGATTAATTCTGAGTTGATCCATTCATTTGCTTTATTGGCTTGAATCTCACATGGGAAGGGAAGCGCATCCCTTATTCTGCAAAAAAACTAAATGTTACCAAGTATTTTTGGTCTACTTTCTACCATAAATGTCTTAATACCTTTGAAATAAGACAAAACTAACTAACAAGTTATTTTTCAGCAAGATAAATAAGCTTGGTTTAAGTCAATAAATCTTTAATATTGACTAAATATAAAAACTCTAGTTACACTGGTAGATTATTTCATTTATAACATGGTGAAAATGTGTTGCTCAAAATTAGCTAGTACTTTTTCATCATATTAAAGAGTTAGTGGTATGTATTTTATGGCACAACCAGTAAACTGTTACCTTCAGTTGTTCAATCAATCAATCAAATTTTATTTGTATAGCACATTTCAGCAGCAAGGCATTTCAAGGTGCTTCACATAATTAAAAAAATGCTTTATGTATCAAATAGAAAATTCAAAGAAATTTGACTTTGTAATTTAAAGCCTTGAAACCGATCCTCCATCTCTAAACAACAAAGCTTCTCTATTAACCTCTATTAACCCTTTAATGATGTTTTTATCAGCGTTTCATTCAGAAGAAGCTCCCGTGACGAGCTCAGCGGATGCACAGCTCCACCAGGTGTTTGCTAATTGCTGCCGGCTAGTCTGAAGGAGCTGAGTGAGAGCTACTCTGAGACAGAAGCTTGGAAACTGCAGCTCGGAGGAGGAGCTTCGTCCTTGAAGGCGGAGCCAGGTCCAACCAGGCGTTTTGAACAGCTGAATGGTTGCTATGGAGATTAAATGATTTCACAAACATGCATGAATCAAAGCAACACTTCAGGTTTGTTTATGATAAAAGAATAACATTAAAACATGACATAAAGTCAGTTACATTTACAGTATGCTGCCACTTTAAGAAATGATTAACTTAAAACAAGCTCCTCTTTCTTGGTCAAGAATAAAAATATTAAAGTCTGAACTCAGTCTTTTTTTAGTGGCCCTATTCTTCTTCCGTAGAAACACAATTTCTTTCTTGCACTATTGACACATTTACTTGTTGCATTAATTTAATGATGAAGATTCTGTTTACATTTTTTTGGAAATGTGGACGAAAACCCAAAAACACAAATATGGGGCGACATGTTCGACAACGAACCTTTAATCTGATTAGCTGCATTTCCTCTGAAGACACAAAGTTTCACAGAAATCTCTCCATAACTCGAAACGTCGCTGAACTCCAACACTGAACCAGTTTTACCCAGCAGACCCTTCACGTTCTCCCCAGCCTATTTCCATCTATGAAACATCTCGCTTCCCCCTTTCATCATCAGGAGTTTGCGGGCTCTCTTCTCCTTGCATCTGTGTAATCTCAAAGAAAGTCAGCCACATTCGCCTCACACAAGAAGCGCCTAAATATGCATGAACACACCTCCTGTCCCGTCCCCTGTCAGAACTCCTCTGCCTTGCCAGAACAACTCTAAAACCCCGAGGGCGGCTCTGGAGCTCGTAATCCGTTCGGATAAGAGAATTGACATCATGAAAAACTGAAATTATACATGTTTTGAACTTCAAAGTGTGTTCCCTTCAAGAACGCGTTCAGACAAAAGCAGTTTGATCACAAAACTCTGAAGCGTGTGATCAAACTGAATCCAGCTGACCACCAACGTGCATATTACATCCCCAAGATGAGACAAATACACTGGAGCAAGGGGATGTTATGAAAGAAATAAACTACTTAAGATTATGTGTTATTCTCTCTTATAGGTTTAAGCTTCAGTGAAAGAAGTTGATGCATTTACAAACAAGAACTTGGAGTATTTTTTAATGAAAAATCCTGATGTGGAGGTGGTACGGAAGGAGATTAGGGCCAATCTTACTTACTTCCTGATGACAAAGAACCTTAAAATTACTTGTAGATGAATGCATAACATTTCACAAAAAGACATGTTGCAGTGTGACATCACACATGCAAGATCCCATGTAGCAACGGTAGCTAATCTACCACCGCTGTGCTAGTTTAGCTAAAAGCAAGGGTAGCTAATCTACCACCGCTGAGTTAGCTTAGCTAAAAGCAACGGTAGCTAATCTACCACCGCTGTGCTAGTTTAGCTAAAAGCAAGGGTAGCTAATCTACCACCGCTGAGTTAGCTTAGCTAAAAGCAACGGTAGCTAATCTACCACCGCTGAGTTAGCTTAGCTAATAGCAACGGTAGCTAAGCTACCACAGCAATCACTTAATAATCGCAAAATAAGAATCAAGCCTGAAAACATAAAACTAACGGACTGAATGTTCTGTTCTTGCGTGGGAAATGTTTGTGTTTTGGTGTTGAATCCTGATACTTTTAAGGCGCTTTCGCACTGCACGGAACGGAACGGTTCCGAGCGTGTTCGCATTACAACTTGCGACCGGTTCCACCCGGCCCCATGGAACCACAAGAGCTGTGGTCCCAATCATGCCGGCCAAGCGGTTCTGCTTAGAACCAGCAGCTGATTGGCCGCTGGTTGTTAGTCAGACGTTGATTTTCCGTTGACAGCTGGCTCTCACTACTATATTTTGCAGAGTGCTCTTTGCAATATTTTTATTATTAGTTTTAATTAACAATGGATTCGTCTCAATGTAGTGCGATGACCTACATTGCACTACAATGAGGTAAATTTTTCTTCTTCTTTATTAAATTGGCAGTTAGAAACCAACCAACTCAAACCACATTTAGTTTTAAAGATAATGACGTCCGGCACCGCTTCGATGGCGCCTCATTGTAATGCGAACACAACAGGGCTGGAACCGTTCCGTTCCGTTCGCAGTGCGAAAGCCCCTATTTAGTGTGTAAATAAAAGGCTTCATACCTTCAAGCCAAGATGGTGTGTTGTGAGTTTCAACCTTCACTCTGTTTTCTTCAACAAACTGGCAGGTGAAGTTTCTGTTTCTGTCGCTCTGATGCTTCACAGGTAGAGAGGAAACACAGATTTTTGGTCCTCTGAGCTCAAACCAAACACCTTCAGTCAGTTCAGCTCCTGTTTCATCCAACCAGCGGAAACTTTTCTCTGGACAAAGATCCAACCCACTGAATCTCCACAGAGAGCAGTGGAATGTGTCTTTTGATTTGGAATATGGTGGAAAATCTGAAAGAAAAAAACAATTGTTGTCTCAATTTGAAAGATGTGAAAGTAACTTTCTCTAACGTAAGAATCTTAACAAAAGGTGAAGTGTCTCAGGCTGCAGACAGTAAAATATAAAATAAATAAATAAGAACATTTTGATAAAACTTTAGATTTTGTCT